>NC_069114.1:36470680-36565680 GCF_025612915.1 Magallana angulata
TGCTGAACTCAGTGGTCTCTGTACACGTGACCTCTACCTCTTTTTGCTCGGGTCGAGACTTATCTCCAACATTACAGCTAACTTTGATTTACGCACCTTGCACATCCTCAACTTCCGCTTCTTGAGGGACACCGCAGCATGGTACAACCGATACCTGTGTTCTATTCAAAACACGACGTAAATAGTCAAGAATAGTCAAGATACTTTTCTACACTGTGCACATTGTTATAGTTGTAGTTTACATCAAGTCATACTCAAATGGACATCCCCATGTATATATGTTTCTGTTTTTGTTTTCTTTGTCATTTTTTTTTCTTCGATGCCAAGTGGCAATAGGGTAATATAGTTTTTCTTTTCTTGTTTGTGTGTGTGTGTGTGTAATGATTTTTGTATATTGTTCTTTGTAAAATTTCATGCCACAATCTCTTAAGGGAGAAAATAAAGAAAGAATGAAAGCAATGGTGTTTGAACTGTTCGGATATTAAACTAATTATAATCACCGGGTTCATTTGCATGTATCTATAATTTTAATTTTAAGAAAGGATCATCCTTCACCGTGGGAAAATATTAAGTTAAAAACTTTTGCTTTGTGCTTGTTACTTTTTTCTTCGATGTGAACTTATATTAAACAGAGCATTGGTTTGTTCCTTTTTCAAAAAAAAAGGAGTTTCGTATCAAAAGCATATTGAAGGGGGGAAGGCTTATTTGTAGAGAATCATCCAAAAGTCTTATATATGTATCAGACCTACTACTGGTTATTTATTGCTTTAAATGATTGATTAAAATTGACTGCAGTAATATATACATGAGTGTAATTCAAATTGATTTTAAAGATATAATTCAATTTTAACCAAACATAAGTTATATATCAGAGAGCAATTTTTATTTTTTGTGCATATGGCTCATGAAATGTTGTATATTTTGGTTTTGAACAATATCAAACCAAAAGCAAATAGACAGGTATAAAAATTTTACGCAAGCAAGTAAGCAAGAGGTTATATTGTTTTATTGTTTATATTGTTTTGGTAGGTTTCGTTTTGTTTCGATTTGGTTTCGTTTCATTTTGGAAGGTTTCGTTTCGTTTCGATTTTTATTTCGCTTCGTTTCGATAGGTTTCGTTTCGTTTCGGAAGGTTTTGTTTCGTTTCGGCAGATTTCGTTTTGTTTCGGTAGATTTCGTTTCGTTTCATTTCGTTTCGCATTTTACAGGTACCTGTATCGATATCGGTATAATGAAACAGTTAACGTAACCTTTTTGGGAGTCGGCAAGATTACAGTTCCCCTCGAGCAAGCCTATTTCCTACCAGTGCATTTCGTTTCAACTACTTAGTATCTCTATCTTTAAGACAATTTTCTCATGCAACCCAAGTAGCCGTGCATAAAAATTGAAGACATCTTCAAGGGTTGTTAATATCAACATTATATCAGGTCATTTACATAATATTACGACACAATTACTCAGATATTTCTCTTTATGTAGTCAGCTACTAGTGCATTTTGTTACATATATCTTTTTTGTGGCTGTTTTGTCAATATATTTCAAGTAGCTGTATATATAAATTGAAGATATATGCCAGTCTTGCTAATATCAACATTCCTTCAAGTCATCCACATATAATTACGACACAATTACTCAGATATCTCTCTTTATGTAGTCAGCTACTAATGCATTTTGTTACATATATCTTTTTTGTGGCTGTTTTGTCAATATATCTCAAGTAGCTGTACAAAGAAATTGAAGATATATGCTAATGTTGCTAATATCAACAATCCTTCAAGTCATCAACATAATGTTACGACACAATTACTCTCTTTTTATGTAGTCAGCTGCTAGTACATTTTGTTACAAATATCTTTATATTTGGCGATTTTGACAATATATTTCACAGTACCTGTATAAATATATATTGAAGATATATGCCAGACATGCTAATATCAACATTCCTTCAAGTCATCCACATATTATTACGACACAATTACTCAGATATCTCTTTTTATGTAGTCAGCTACTAGTGTATTTTGTTACAAATGTCTTTATTTTTTGGTGGTTTTGTCAATATATCTCGAGTAGCTGTATATATAAATTGAAGATATATGCCAGTCTTGCTAATATCAACATTCCTTCAAGTCATCCACATTCTATTATTACACAATTATATTAATTGTGTCGTAATATTATGTGGATGACTTGAAGGAATGTTGATATAAGCATGTCTGGCATATATCTTCAATATATATTTATACAGCTACTTGAGATATATTGACAAAATTGCCAAAAGGATAATCATGAACATAGAATAAAAATCAGAGTTATCCTACAGGAAAAATGTAAGCATGAATAAACCTATTGATTGTGACAATAATGTTGATGTTAACAACCCTTGAAGATGTTTTCAATCTTTATCTAAGGCTACCTGAGTTGCATGAAAAATTGTCTTTGAAATAGAGATAGTTGAAACGAATTGCACTGGTAGCTGACAAGATTAAGAGAGATAGCTGGGTAATTTTGTTGTAATATTAAGCGGATGAAATGATAGATTGTTATAATTAATAACACTTGTTGATATTTTCAATCTAAAAGTACAGCTACTTGAGTCAACTGGACAATATTGTCTAAAATAGAGATATTTTAAACGAAACGCACCAATTATCGATGAGAGTATGATAGGAATATGGGTAAATAATGATATAGTGAAATGTACATATTAAGAACACAAAAAGAAATCCTAGGTAAGTTTTCTCACTAGGACAGTAACTAGTAACTAGAAGCAAAGTTTCTATCATCTCGTAACCAGTTACTAGTAGCTAGCTTTTCTAAGTTCTCGAAGCCAGTTACTAGTAGCCAGTTACTAGTAGCCAACTTTGATTTTATCTCTTAGCCAGTTACTAGTAGCTAACTTTTCTTACTTCTCGTAGCCAGTTACTAGTAGCTAACTTTACCTATCTTTTTGAGATACAAATAACCAAATTTTAATGATGTATGTTTTTAATTGCATTCATATACTTTGCTGTCTTCATAATTAAATTTTAATCAAACTGCATAGAGAGCTCAGCTATGTAGCCATGCATCTTACATCGTATCATGTTCAACATTGTTACTGAAACTAAATAAAATTATCAAATAATAACAGTTACACGTGCATTGTGTTATATACAAACGTATATTTTATTGATAAAGACAACTTTCTTATATATTTCATTCATATTGAATTAATTTCCTTTTGTAAACCGAGTGGTATTTTATGTTTGAAATTTGATTTGTTTGATCATTTTAGAAATATATTGCCGCATCTGTTTGTGATCTCTCATGTTGACATCTCCCTCCTCTCCCTTATAAGGGATGGGGTATATCCATTTCTCACAGTGATCCCCTATTTATTGCCATTTGTTTATTTTCGTTTATGTGATAGATGGTCAGATCTTAGACTGGCGTGTCTTTGAATTTATTATGGTAATTCCCTCCTGTATCCTGTTTTGAGAATTTATGTCTTTGAGCGTTCCCCAAATTTTCAATCAGTTGCTAAAAGGTATGTAAATTTGGACTATGTGCGGTTTTATGCATTTTTTGCCCCCGAAATCAAAGTTTACGAAAGAGCTTTAAAAATAAAGTGAAAGATAGTTTAAATCATATTGGAAGTAAAGGTGTAAAAGTTTATCACCACAGTGACGTCATAATGTAGAAATGACGTCATGAAGATTGCATTATTTTGATAAATTAGTGTTTTGTAGGGAAATATGGATGTTTTTCGATGGTTTTTCGACTGGGAAACATCGAGCGCAGTCTTGCTCAAGTACCATTTTTTAGTATAATGTGTATAACAATCTGAAGAAAAACATATGTTAAAATCGCACTTGAGCAGACCTGCGCTCTATACTTCCGAATGCAAAATATAGTGCAAAAATGAGAATATTTTCATTTGTTTGCAAAGGACTATGTGCGGTATGGTCAAATATCTGCCCCCGATTTCAACCAATTTTTAAATAGTATCGTATTAAAATGAAATCTTCACAAATCATTGTAAAGAGGATGCCTATAACTTTAATAAAGATTTTAGTCATCATTGCTCACTCCCTGTTTATCTATGACGTCACCTAAATGACCTAATTCCCGCAAATTTGCAAACAAATGAAGATATTCTCATTTTTGCTCTTCGACCTTTTACACCTTTATTGCCAATATGATTTTAACTATATTTCACCTTATTTTAAAGCTCTTTCTAAAACTTGGGGGGCAAAAAATGCATAAAACCGCACTTAGTCCTTTGCGGGAATTAGGTCATTTAGGTGACGTCATAGATAAACAGCGAATGAGCAATGATGACTAAAATCAATATTAAAGTTATAGGCATCCTCTTTACAATGATTTGTGAAGATTTTATTTTTATACGATATTATTTAAAAATTGGTTGAAATCAGGGGCAGATATTTGACCATACCGCACATAGTCCTTTGCTTTTATTTCTCGGCCAGGCTTTCCTCTGTCGTTGTTTACGATATAAAAATCCGACTAGAACAACAATACCGCGTATATATTGAACTTGAAATTTTATATATATCGTTAGTTTGATCAATACTTAAATTGAAAAGTGCTGCTAAAATCCCAAAACACCATTTTCCGTGCAAACATTATAAAACTTGGGAAGGTTTTACGAGAGCCGGATGAATAACTATTTAATTAAGAAGAACACAGAATTCTAGCAGCGGTTTTGATGAAACTGAGATGTTTTGCCTTCACTTGGTATGTTTATTATAGCATTGAATGATTTATTTTTGACGTCGTCGTGTCAATAACTGTCGTCAGGTGAGCAGACAGATTGAATAAAGCGCGTTAGCGCGCTATGATAATTTGTCTGCTCACCTGACGGCAGTTATTGACACGACGATGCAAAAATAAATCATTTAATGCCTATATTTACATTCCCTTACTAAAGAAATCCATTGTTTACTTAAATAAATCGATATAAAGTGCAGATCACGGAGGGAGTAAATTGGTAACAGCAAGAACAGCGGTTTTGTAAAACCGGTTAAACTGGTTTTCACATAGACTGTTGAGATGAGATCGACAAGCATGAAAATATAATCCATGAAAAACAACTCTTGAAATGTTGCTTTTAACAATAAAGTCAACTTTTTTGTTGAATAATTATAAAACATGGTGTTTTGACAACTTTCATAAAATACATGTTTTAACCGATAACATAGAAATCACTGTTTGAGAACTACTTATGTAAATTACTCGTAAATTCATACGCAGTGAATAGGTGTTGCATTTAGAGGCGTTTAAACACCACGGAATTTAATGGAAAAACACATTAGAATGTAAATATTTTATTTTGGAAACCGCGGGGTAGTGTAGTTCTATCACATTTTACGTAAGATATTATAGTTGTCACGTGATAATGCACCAATGTGGCAATAATGTACAACCCGATTGCACTGACATCTATTTAAAAGGATAATACTAAGTTTTTGATATTATTCAAAATAGTTATATTATTTCACGATTTTCAATATAACAGTCAAAATAAGACGTTAAATTGCCCATATGCTTCCTTAACACACCCCCCCCCCCTCCCCGCGTCGTTTCTCGTGAATGTGTGAGCGAAGGGGGAACGACAGCTCTGGATAGAGAGTGGTGATGTGTATCAGGTAGCACTACAGTATTAGATTTTACTGTATATTCTTACCAAAATTGCACAACTTTACATACAGATTAAAAATTCAAAACAAACTTCTGGAAAAAATCCTCTTGACATCTTTTTAAACAACGCTTCATATACAATTTTCTAGCAAAATACACACGTGCATCCTGCAAGGCAATTTTTATGTATTTTTCTGTAGGCTAACAAATACCGGGGTATATATTATTTCTCCTACTTTCATCTGAAAACAGACTATAACTTACCTGTAATTAAATTCTTTTGTTCTCCTCCTGCACCCCATTCCTCTAAGGGTATTATCTTACCTTTCCAGCTCTATTGTTCAGTACCCCCTGCATGGTCGCTATTACTACTCACAAAAAATCATACAACACATATTCCCATCTTCTATACTTTTGACAAGGCTATGATATGTTTCTAATAGTTGAAATACCGTGGAATGGCCAGGCAAAAAACCTGCTTGGTATTTAAAGAATAAATTATTTTCATGGAAAAAATTGTAAACATGTTTAAAAATTATTCTTTCCATACTTTTGCTGACACAGCTTTGCAGGGACACCGGTCTGTAGTTACTTGCAACAGATGAATCATCTTTTTTAAAGAGCGGCAATGCATGGGCTATTTTCCAAACATTTGGAAATGAATTTTCTAAAAGTGATTTGTTAAAAAGCATACATAAAGGTTTTGAAATGGAAATTTTTGTATATTTCAACATTCTGTGGCTTATATTATCAGGGCCAATAGCCTTATTAACAACAAACATTGATATAATGTCAAAAACTTCTTGAACTTTTATGTGAAAGTCTGAAATATTCTATTACACATATAGTATAAACTGGGTAATGTACGATTCGCAGATTCAATATTTGAAATAGATGAAAAATATTTATTCAAAGTTTCTATTTCATCAATATCAGAGAAAGCTAATTAAGATCGTCTTTTTTCAAGAAATTGCAATGGGGGTACTAGTATTTCAGTCGTTTCTTTAACATGGAATAAATCTTTCATCAATTTCCAATATATTTTACCATTCTTACTACTGTCGTGCAATGCAGATTCGATATTATCGTAATAATTAGCTATAGCATATTTCTTCATATTGTTTACTTTATTGCGAACGTGTCGAAATTTTGTCCAGTCGGCATCATTATTGGTTCTTAAAGCTTTTTTGCGTAAGCAATCCCTAATCCTCCTAGTTTGACGAAGCACCGAGTCGTACCACGGTTTATCATGAGATTGTATAGTTATAGTTTTTTCAGGTACATATTCACGAATATATGACATAAATGCTGAAGTAGATTGTGCAACTGCCGCATCAATATTTGAAGCGCTATTAAATATAATATCCCAATCGCAGTTGTAGATAAGAGAATTTAATTTTTCAAAATCTGCGTCTTTATATACCCAAATATTACGCTCGTATGATGCACAGTAAAGTTTAATATCGATGGAAAGGGAAATGTAAATAGCCTCGTGGTCGCTAACGGACGAGTCTATGTTAAGTACGCCGAACTCGTGTACCTTTACAGTCGGTGTTGACAAAACTAGGTCAATGGGTGTGCTCGAAGTGTTTGTAACACGGGTGCATGGGTTCATTGATATTGTTAACAAGGTTTGTAAATTTTGATTTTACTTGGTGGTATAAATAGGTTGTTAATTTTGTTTTTACACCAACCGAGAATAAAATTCAAAGTTTACAGCATGACGGGGGATGCTATGCAATCAAATAATTATAATTTTTTCATTTGATCATACTATAACCACGTAGAAGAATATTTTCCCTACATAAAACCAGAAAAAAGTCAAAACTACTAGAAGATACGTATAACGAAATAAAATTGAACTTTCCGCAAGGTATCACTGTTTTCTGATTTATTTTTTATTTTTCAAATTCAAAACTTGGAAATTTGAATTGGAAAGATTGGAAAGAACAAAATAAATGATTTAGTTTTCGGACCCGACATCTGTATAAGGGCGTATATTTCCTACTTTAACTGCTTGTACAAATTAATTGTAATCATTGTGATTAAACATCTTGTTATTTTCCGTTTAGAGGATTGATAAGAGTAAATAATTACATAAAAAACTAGAGGTACTGTGAGCAAGCTCACAATTGATACCCCCCCCCCCCCCCCCCCCGCTAAGATAAAAATCATAATGTGTGTATTTTTCCAATTATAGAAAATATTGGATGAATCTATTTCACCGTCCATTTTCTATAAATAACAACTGCTCTATTATTTTTAAAACTAAAAATATTTGTGGGAAGTACGAACATTCAATGCTTATCCATAAGAAAGATAATGACCGGACACGAATTTTTCACTTTTTCTGCCAGTGACCTTGACCTTGCCCAAATGACCTTAGGTCAAGGTCATGACACACCCTTTGGTCATAAGCAATATTTGTGTGAAGTTAGAACATTCAATGCTTCTCCATAAGAAAGATAATGACCGGACACAAATGTTGCACCATTTTCCCCAACAACCTTGACCTTGCCCAAATGACCTTTGATAAAGGTCATGACACACCCTTAGGTCATAAGCAATCTTTGTGTGAATTAAGAACTTCCAATGTTTCTCCATAAGAAAGATATGGACCGGACACGATTTTTTGTATTTTTTCTGCCAGTGACCTTGACCTTGCCCAAATAACCTTGGATCAAGGTCACGACACACCAGTCGGTCATAAGCAATCTTTGTGTGAAGTAAGAACTTCCAATATCTCTCCATTGGAAAGATATGGACCGGACACGAATTTTGTATTTTTTCTGCCAGTGACCTTGACCTTGCCCAAATGACCTTTGGTCAAGGTCATGACACACCATTAGGTCATAAGCAATCTTTGTGTGAAATAAGAACTTCCAATGTTTCTCCATAAGAAAGATATGGACCGGATGGAATTGGGTTAAAATCGCTTGACGTCGACATGGTCATTGTAGAACACAAATTTTGTTCATAACGTTATATTACTATTGAAATATGTTGGCAATTCTTATTCATTAAATATAAATCATGCATAAATATGTCTTTGTCAGACATCAAATAGCAATACGTGTGATTAAATCGTGTATTTTTCAGTGTTGTGGTGTTTTACGTAATGGGTTATAGATTTGCTAGAAGAGCGCGTTTCTTATCTACAAAAATAGCCCCTTAGATAGACTCTAAAAAGTATGCAAGAAGACATTTATGCTCTTTATATGAAATTCCTTAGAGCGTTACCCTAATCACGTTTAAAGTTTTAAAAATCTTTACCCTAGTCACAGAATTGCTTTACCCTAATCATAGTCGAAAATTTTCCTTCCTCTTTCGCTATTGTAAAGAAAAGATTCTGCAAAAGTTTTACAATTGTTACGTTTAAGTTCAAATTCAGTTTAGCAATATATTTAGCAATACATACCGCAAAACCCGACCAAAGACGACCGACAGGTAAACTTTTCACTAGTATTTTAGCCAATCGTCTGGAAGCATACGCCACTGAGACAAATCTTATCTTTGAAAACTAAGTTGGGTTTAGAAAAAACTATTCAACTTTAGATCATATTTTGACAATACAATTCTCTGTGACAGTTTCATGAAAAGAAAAAAGAAATTATTTTACCTTGCCCCTTTTTTATTTTCCTTGTACATCAACGACCTAGAAGACTTTCTATTGGAAAATAACATTATTGGTCTGCAAAGCATAAGTAATGAAATCGAAAACGAGTAATCATTACATTTGAAACTTCTTATTTTATTTTACGCTGACGATACCGTCATAATGGCGGAATCTACTGAAGACTTACAAAATGCCCTCAACGAATTTTATTCATATTGTACTCGGTGGAAACTCAATGTTAACAAAACAAAGCTAATGGTTTTCTCCAAAGGTGCAACATCGAAAAATTTTTTTTTATTATAAAGAAGTTATTGAAAATGTTAAAGAATTCAAATACCTGGGTATCGTTCTGTCAAGAACTGGTTTATTTACTAAAGCAAAAAAGCATTTGTGTGAACAGGCTCAAAAGGCCATGTATGGTGTTATAAGAAAAATTAAAAATTTTAATTTACCAGTAAATTGTCAATTTGATTTGTTTGATAAGGTTGTTTTACCAAGTTTATTGTACGGCTGCGAAATTTGGGGCTTTGAAAATCTAGATATTATTGAACGTGTACATCTGAAATTTTTGAAAACAGTACTTAATTTAAGAAGCACAACACCAAATTTTATGATATATGGAGAAATAGGGCGCTACCCGTTGTATATTAATGTTTATACAAGAATAATTACATATTGGGGGGAAATGCTAATAAGCCCCGAGAACAAAATTGTATATACAGTGTACAGATATTTATTTTTACAACATTTTAATAGCGATTGTAAAATCCCATGGATAGATTGTATTCAAAGAATTTTGAACATGTGTGGGCTACAATATGTCTGGCAGAACCATAATTTTGTCAATATAGAATGGTTATCTGCTACTGTAAACCAAAGACTAAAAGACCAATTTATGCAAATATGGTCCAATGATAAAAATTGTTCTTCCAGAGGTCATGTGTATAAAATTTTAAAACCATATTTAGGCTTTGAGAAGTATCTTGATATTTTACCTGTAAAACCAAGAAAGAAATTCATTAAATTCCGCACATCAAACCATCGTTTCCCTGTAGAGAAAGGCAGATGGTATAACATTCCTTCAGGTTGAATGAGAGGCTATGTCTTTTGTGTAATAAAGGTCTCATTGGTGATGACTTTCATTATATTTTAGAATGTTCAGCCCTAGAAGAAATAAGGAAAAAAATACCTAAACACAAAATATTGAAAAAGACCAATTTTTTTTAAGTTCCCTGAACTCGTGACTAATTGCAATTGTAAATCGCTAAGAAAATTGTTTGTATTTATTTCAAATATTTTTGATGCTGTCTGCTCCTCTTAGTTGTTCTCCTATTTTGATCCTTTATAACATAATCTTACATAAGTAGTGATTCTGTAGTCTGTCCTTTTTTATTCATATTTTTTTCCCTGTATGAAAATGTACTTGTTTGTATGTACCTCTGACGATTTGTATTTATGTGTATTATATATGTTTCTCTTGTACCAAATTATTTGGTTTGAGCGAATAAACTGAACTTGTTACGTTTATACATTTCAAATCGTGTAAATTAGTGTATTTTTTTCGTCATACCATCCCAACAAATGCGTAAATTTAGTGTAAAATAATCGAAGCGTGCTTTCCTATCGCCATCTTGGACTAGGGTAAAGAGCGTTACCCTAGTCCGTTTCTACACAGTGGCTACACTGTTTGGGAAAGAAAACATTTTCAAAAAGTATACTTTGATTTATTGTTTATTTCGATTCATGTGCGAAAATGCTTAACACTGGAGCCACGTTAATAGAAGAAGAAGAAGAAGAAGAAGAAGAAGAAGAAGAAGAAGAAAGAAAGAAAACGTCACATTATGGGGTTCTCTCCACACTGCGATCACAGACGCCCGACGTCAAAAATACTCTTTTTCATACAAGGGTTGTCCTAAAATAATGTAGACAGGACACATAATTTATAATTTGTTCACTGCAATTTCATTAGACTTCTATGTTTTCTCAAATGACCCTTTGGCAAACAATACTGAAAAATTCAAATCTGTACTTTATTTATTTCTCGAGAAAATAAATAATTATCAACAAGAAGTTTTGTCAGGCGGCGCAATGTGCGACGTCGAAATTTTCCAGTTTTACGTTGTTGCTATACCCTCCAAATCGTTTTACGATAACATTTACGTTTTATTTCCGAAAATGTCTTAGAAAAAATATCATCTTTGAACATGTACCCTGAGTGCATATTCAACATATATTTCTAGTTTTGTTTTTTGTTTTAAATATTTTCTAAGTACAAACGATCTGTCGGCTCCAAACTTGCCCTGTACGAGGGTCAATCAAAAAATACGAAGACAATGTGGCTCTCTATCATATATTTTTTATGAAAGTCATTCTTGACAGATTAATCTGTGCACCAACACTTATGTTATTGATATGCGAAGTTTTAGTCCATTGATGAAAGGGTATTTTTCTTACCCCTTTTTAAAAACAACATGTTTTGTCACCACGGCGCACGGTAACGTTCAAAACATGACGTCAAGATTAAACACGCACAGTTTATAGATATACCCCATCTTTATGATGCTTAGTCTCTTGAGCCTTTCTCCTTTCAATTTAAATGGTACTGAACCACTTAACATCTTATTTGCACACATTTGTTCGAGAATCATAAGTTAGTTCTTCAAAGTTTTCATTTGCTAACCGTGTATCTCTTAGTTTACAGTAAGGATAACCCGAACGTCGGTTGACGTTACTTCTTTTTTGAATAAATATTTACAGATATTCTACTCTCTTTCGGACTGTTTTATATTCAAAATACAATGACCACCACCCCAACAAAATTTATTACAGTTAAACACAAACTTGCAAATAATTGTTGACTTATTTTTTGCACCATTGAGCATTTTCACAGCTTGTATCGGCTTTTTCCTGAGTTATATCCATTTTGTTTGTACTTCTCGTTGCGCCGTGACGTCCGGCGACGTCGATGTTTTTAGTCAATTCTAAAACGGACTATTTGTCTTTAGTTACTAATATCTGTTCGACAAAACAATATATCCCGTCATTATTTGGTAAATAGAATACCATGAATATACTCAATATGAAGTTTCAATTTTATTTGGTTTTAAGCCCAATTAATAGAGATATTACTTTCAACATTATATGGTTTATTGTTGACATAACACAAATTTTGACCGTGCGCCGTGACCTCATATTTGCAGGATTAGATTCTAGATAATTCTTAGAAATAAAGAAATTTATCAACTTTTTTTCTTGCAAATTGTTTGAAACTATTGCTATATTATGTCTACCAAATTTAGTAATGATATGACGCATTGGCGGATCCAGAGGGGGGGTTCCGGGGGTCGGAACCCCCCCTTTCTCTGGGACATATGAATTTTTTTGAAAACGTTTAATGCCTATTTAAAGACAATTTTTCCCATTTATAATAGAAATACTGTAATTATCTCAAATAAATGCTTTTAAAATTGCTTATTTAAATAATTTCGTATTACGTCCCATAATTTTTTTCTTATATAAAAAAAAACCCTATCGATTTTTTATCGAAATAAAGTACATTGTACTCCCCTTTAGCATCCGGTGTTTACTACACTGAGTAAACATGTGGAAAATTAAAGAAAAAATACATAAAATTAAGCAGTATCATAGATTTATAATAACATTTACAATGTATCTTCTACTCTATTTCTTTTTTTTTTTAATCGAATATAGTTCGTACAGTTTTGAACTGACAAGCCATCGAGTAAAACGACTTAACGGTTCAAATACGAGTACACGCATTCGTTTTACTTTAAAAAGCCGCTTTCAAATGTATTGTTTAGTTAATTAACCTAAATAATTATAATAGATGAGTTTTACTTCGTTTCATACGAAAAATACAAAGAAAACTACATGACCCGCTTATGCGGGTTATGCTATTTTTCTGGAATGCTAGCTACCTTCATACCCACTTTTAAACACAAAAGAAAGCCTTTTTTGTTTTGTTTCCAAGAATAGGAAATTCTGTTACAAACATACCTTGTAAAGGGTTTATATGTAAACCATTATGAAAATGCACAACTTTTCAAACTTTTCTTTTTTAAAATGCTCGCGTCTGTACCAGTCCGGATGATGTAGCGCACCCATTACAGAGGTCACATCAAGTTCCCTGGGACGACAATTGCTTTTACCATTGTATTACACACGTACCATATTTTCAGCAGATAAATTATCCCCATTCTTTTGTCATATCATGTCATTTAGACCTTTATTTAAGAAGGCAATCAATAGAAATCAAAATCGATAAATAGTTCAGAATTTAAAAACATCAAAGACATAAAAAACATTACCAAAATATCCATTTATTAATAGTTTGTCATAATTAGTCTGAGTTGTGTTTTGTTTCTTAGTGTTTCTTTTCTATCAAGCAAAGACGCACTGAATTTATCATTGCTGGAAAGTTGGGTTTCTTAAGGCTAGATATAATGCAAATATTCCTTATCTAAACCAAAAAGGCAAAACACTCAATAATGCAGTGCACTCTGCTGTTGATATAGATGTGAAATAGATGGTGATGAGATAAATGTTTATTAAATACAGTTGTATACGCACGGAAAACGTTCAAAAAGTCCTTGTTTATTGACAAATGATGAATTTTGCACATATTGATTTTCATCAAATGGAACCCCCCCCCCTTTTCCAAATTGCTGGATCCGCCTCTGTGACGTTAAGTAACATAGCTATGACAAAAGTCTTCGTATTTTTTGATTGACCCTCGTATTACCTGTTGTCTAACGTCCGTCTTACCGAAATTTTGACGTCCATTGATATCGTTAGGGGGTTCTTTTCTTTACTAATTGTCATCATAATTGTTCAAATATTTTCAATGTTCTTTAACTACTTATTCACAAAACGCATTTCTAATCGATTTTGTTAATTTCATTTACTTACAAAGCCGCTTAGGATTTATTTCATGGTTTTTACAAAATTGTACCAGTTACTGCTGCGCCGCCTTAAACGCTGACATCGTCATTTCATTACGAGTTAACTTTCCAATTTGTCACAAAACGCGCTATATAATATTTAAAAGTTTTGTTTTTATCATAATAATAGCCCAAACATTTTCTAAGTAAATAATAGAATTATTATCAAATATCAATGTATGTTTTATTTGGATTTTTTCATTCAAAAAGTACTTTTCCTCGCAATTTTCATTTCATTATGTTGATTTTAACTTTTTGTTTTTGACTTTGCGCCTTATGTCGAATTTCTGATCTAACATGCTTTCATTTCACTTATTTAATCTCAAACAATATTTGATTTTAAAACATTATTTGAATGCAATTTTTTTTAACCCTTTGTGGCACAAATATCATCTTCCTTTGTCTTCTATTAACTGAATAACGCCACTTCTCTACGCTATTTTGGGACAACCCTCGTATAACAAGATTATTTCTTCAATTATAATAATAGGAAATGATATTGCCATAAAAAGAAATATTTTTTACGTCAAAAGCCCGTGACTGTGACATATTTTTAGGACTGTATGTCACATTGTAGTGATTTTTCTAACGTAATCTGTGGATAAAGCATCATCTACTACTGACTTGTATATCAAATACAGCAGAAACAATTATTTATATATACATTTATACAGAGTACTAGCATTATTTTTTTTTCAAAATATATTCTATTCCAAAATTGCTATATTAAATGAATGTCTTTCAAATCATCAATACACATGCACATGCAAGAATATCTTTAGAGAATCCAATAGTTTTTAAGCTGATTTGAGAAACTGTTCCCCAAAAGTGTGTTGGACTGTCAACTGGAGCACAGTTATTGTTCCTCACTTTTGAATATATTATATGGTTAGTATGTAATAAATACATTAAAGCAGTTAATGATATACAACCAATCTATTTTCCTTTGTTTATATTTCTACCCCTTTTCTACCATCTACTTCCACTAGTTACTTCAAGCAAAACTAGCTGTAGAACTGTGGCTCTTCAAAAAAATTCAGGATGACAAAAAAACTAAAAAGCTACACTACCTATAGTTTTTTCATATTTAAAATAATTAATTTTGTAGTTCATTTTGCAAAAAATAATTGACATAAATAATGTTATTAGACATTTATTTCAAGCCAAATTTGAGTATAGCGCAACAGTTCTGCAGCTTTTTGAGACAAATATATAGTACATGTATCACAATTTCTTTGCAATGTCAGATTTAGTGGTCCATTAAGGTGGTGCATACACTTTGTCTGGTTGAAAAAAGGCATGAAGTGAAAAATGAATGGCTCGGAAAAAGAATGAAGGTCTCTCTCCATCCTCTGAAAAATTAAAGAAATGGTTCATTTGTGTACAAGCATAATTATAAAAATGTACATTGGCTCTGGTTTGTCTTCACTGAAGCTCATTTGTAACAAACTTTTGTGGCAATACATGTAGAACTATAGCTTAATGAAAAAATCTGGGTTGACAAGCCATAGAGCAACAGTTCTGTACATACAAAAACAATGCAATTTGGGGCAAACAAAAGTTATGGGAGTTTTGGACTACCTGTAATTAATCTAATTTCCATATATATTTTATTGAAATATAACCCATGTTAAATTATTCCTTATACATTTTACAACTGAATTTATCTCATCATGTGCCTGAGACTTATAATCATCAACCTTTGAAAGTGAAGCGTGTTAAATTCAACATATTTTACTATAAGCAAATTAAATCACGCTATGTCACTTTCAGGGCAGGGGGTGGGGGAGTTCTCATCTTGAGAATTTCAGTGGCAAAGAAGAGAATCTCAGTGGCAAGCAAAATAACATAAGTAGTAAAATGTCAATGAAAAAATTCTGTTATCAAATATTCCTACAAAGTTTAAGAAAATTAGGCTAGTAACTGTAAACCCAAAGCTGGGACACATTTTGTGCACTGTTAATTTCAAAATCTTTGTACATGAGAAACAGTAGCTATATGGCCTGTCAACCTGGATCTACGTGGGATGGTGCATTAAAATCATCCCCACAACTTGGTATCTGTTCTATACTATAAAAGCTAGTAGTAAATCTGATTATAAAAATGTGCCAGTATTTTAAATAAGTACTTGCACATGAAATACACTTTCGCTAGCCAAGGGTTTTCAGTCCACTTTGCTCCCCATAAACCCTTGGCGGATTTCATTAGAAAAACTCGGTGACAAACTCCGTTTTATGATTGGCTGCAGCTGCGAGTAGCTGATCCAATCGCAGTGCTTGTAAAATTATGGTCTAACCAGATCGCTTAAAAAACGTATATATTTTACTGGGATTGAACTTGTCAAGGCTCGCGTGATAGAATGGGAAGTAAATATGGCGAATGTAGAAGTTGCCTATCCCGTTAGTATATATACGTTCCTGCTTATGGTTATTGCTTTTAAAGGTTCAATAAGCTATGTTTTATTTACCGGGTAATTTCTTTTGTCCACAATATTCACGACAACGATACCTGGTTTTATGGCATGACAGCTTTTATATAAATCGGCGACTTTTTCACTCCCGGTACAGGTCCTGAGTAAAACATCCAGTGCTTTCCCTATGTTATAACTTAATTCGTATTTAATCACTGTTAATAGCATCGTTAATTAGGTAGTCAACATGTTTTTAAGTTGTATTAATGCCATGATGTGCATATAACCCGTTGTTTGTATATATATGCAAGGGGCGCAACTCGAGTTGCTCGCTAGAAAGTGCCATCACATCACCGAGTTTTCGTAATGAAATCCGCCAAGGGTTTATGGGGAGAAAAGTGGACCGAAAACCCTTGGCTAGCGAAGATGCATGAAATATGGTAGGAAAAAACTTGTATAAAAAATATAACAATAATCACCTGGACATGTTTTTGGTCCCTCTGGACTTTGGTTTACAGCTGAGTCAGGCTTATCCTGCAGTGTGACCGAGTTATCAATCTGATTGCTTGGATAAAGGCTCTCTGGTGCCTCACCTACAGGCAAAAATGAGGCCACATTGAGGGACCCTAATTCAGGACTCATTAATCCAATGCCTGAATCAGAAGTGCTCTGTGAAAGACTAGGAGTAAAGGAATGATTCTGGGGACTGGTTACAGATTGCTGGACTGTTGCTGCTGTTGTAGAGGTCATGGACTGAGGAGCATCCGTTTCCACAGTTGACTGCAAACGAAGTGTTCTACAGGAAAGGAAAACATAGAGTACACAACATATACGTGAAGTACATTCAAAATTTCATTATTTTACATTTGTACAACTACGGTGTATAAGAGAGGTGACTAAGGTAATTTGGATTAGATTGTTATATTTTATAGATGTACATTGGTTATCAAAAACAGCTTTTAATTTTGAAGAAAATAAAATCATGTCAAAGTCTAATTTGATATTAGTGAATCATGAGTTAAAGACTGAATATTTACAAATTTCACCATTACATGAAATTTTACAGTGCCATAGGTAAACCAACTATTGCAGATAGGAATTTTAAACATTAAAAAATAAATACAATAGACAGGGATCATAATTAAATTAATGCATGTATCAATATTTCAAAGGAAAATGCATTTTGAGAATATTGCATAAGCAATAAACATCCCCTCTCTCTTTCTTACTTTCTTACAGGAATGTTGTTTCCGGTGCTAAATAGAATTTGAAATTTGGACAAGTTGGAACAGATTGAATGACTGAAAGACATAGAGACTACAGTTCAGCCCCTGTGGATTCCTCATTAGAAGACTAATAACCTAAACAAAATATCAATTTACTACAAGGGACTACCATATTGAATGTGAAAAACAATATAGCAATAGGCCATCCGGTTATAACACCCTAATAAGTGAGTCAGGTGTGTTGACTGTGTTTTGATTGGGTAATATGGCAGACCTGCATGAAGGACCATTGCTTTTGGGATTGACTCTTGGTTCCTTGGACACTGCTGGAGCATATTGGGGTTCTGGGGTTAGTTGCGGGTTTTTGGCCACAATATTTCTTGGAATTCTCTCCTGTCCAAAATGCGAATCTATGGCTATCTTAAGATTTTTCCATTTTTTGTCTATGTCCGATTCCTCCATAATCTCTATTGGTGTTAATGTTTTTAACGCAGATGGGATTTCATTTTTTTCTAAATGAATAAGTACTGGAATCAAACGGTTTGATGTGGTGCATTTTGGGTCGGTAGATGTGTCAATGAGGTTCTTGATTGCTGCTTCTTGGGAAAAACACTTCCAGGAGTTTCTTAAAAATCCTTTATCCAAAATCAGTAGTATAACTTGTGAAGATTCGATAACTCTCTCCAGTTCGTAAAACACACTTCTCCCAGGAATACTATCTCTATCAAGATGGTGAATACTATATTCGCATGAATTCAATTTGCGATCGACAAAATCAACATAGCGGAACAACAATGAGCTGTCCTCCCTTGTGCCCCCATCCGAAAAACTAGAATCTTCGTGGTTGTAAATTAGTAAACAGTCATAATCCAAGTCTCTTCGAGCCATAATCGCTGTTGTGAACAAAAACAAAAAGTTACATTTATAAACACTTATTCAAACCTATGAGTCTATATAACACTGTATAACCACAGGAGTCGGCGATTTTATCAAGTTGTTGTAAATAAATGAGAAACACGCATAATCATACCAGTGAGCTTTTTTCTCATTTATTACAACAAATTGATAAAATCGCCGACTCCTGTGGTATAACCGCCATTTTGATCACATATGTATATACATGATACAGTCGTTTGATCAGTAAGGTTCCAAATAGTTCAGAAGTTAAATAGCAAATAATTAATGAAATAATAAAAGGAGAAAAAAATCAGTACCTTTAATATAAACACGTATTAATGCTTGTTTGAATCCAGCAGTAAATTCATTTTGCGGTATTTGATATCGGTCTTGATCTTAGATTATAGTTGTCCTACTTTCGCTTTGTAAAAAAAATCAAGCACGCTAAAAAACAAAAAATCAGATCCTTTTATCCGCTCACTTAGATCGCTATCTAAGTGAGCGGATCAAAGGATCCGATTTTAATCAGATTGGTTTGTGAACAAGGTGAGTTTTTGAGATTTTAAAAGTAACTTTTTACTTACGACCACATTTATTTACAGATACAAAATAATTTATTAGCTACTGAATGATTTAACATTTATTTTTTAATTGAATGAGTTGATATATAATTTACACTGTGCTGTTACCCATTGCTGTTGTCTTCTTGAAGTCGCTTGAACAAGTGACAAAAGGAGGCCCATGTATTTACAGGGTCTATTCTTTAAAGGGGCATGGTCACGATTTAAGTCAAATTCCGTTTTTCTGTTTTTATTATTTACAATGCTTTAGAAATGCATTTCTAATGATCTAATGAAATTTGAGAGTCAGTTGTTAAGTTATAAGCAATATAGAGAGCTCAGAATTCTTTGTCATGTAAACAAGGCTCGTGTCCTGTTTTTGTTTACATAGGTTCAATATACCAGTAAAAAATCTTTTTCAAGCTGATTTGTCTATCTTTTTATTCATTTTTAGCATAAATAAACAGTTTCTAACGTTAAACATATTTATTTTAGGTCAATAAATTGGAATTTTCACTTCAGCATTCAAAATATGTAAACAAAAGCTTTGTTTACATAGCAAAGAATTGTAAGCTCTGTAATGTACTCGCCTAAAACTCAACAAATGACACTCAAATTTTGGTTTCCTATTAAAAATGCATTACTGAAGCATTGTAAACATTAAAATCGGAAAAATAATTTTTGCCCAAAATCGTGACCATGCTCCTTAAACTTCCTCATAATTAATACCTCGATCACGTCTTCCGTGTGTACGGGGATCGAATACACTGTCTTACAGCACCTATATAGCTGGTACCCCTTCCATGTATACTAGGAATACACTGCTGTCATCGTGTTTTTAAAAAAATAGCAATTAAACAAGGTACACATTGAAGAGCACTATATTGTTTTAAAATGTTTATTATAAATATGATGCAGATAATATAAGGAATAAATTATATAATGTGCTTTAAAATTTACAGTAATTCTTTATTATTAATTATTAATATTAAACATATATATCTTTTGTAGTTTGTTGTTTAATTTTAACTGTTTTTCATTCACGAATAGAAATTAGTTTTTGTTTGTTTGGGTTTTTTTTATATCACATTGTGTTTTGTTTTGGGGGGTTTTCCTATTTTTTCCTATCTTTAACAACTGTTTAATAATGTTTTAAAAAATATCAAGGTGTCGAATTAACCAGATTCACAATGTCAAGATTTAGTAAATGATTCCAGACTGCTGGGGTTATCATCACTCAGTCAATGAGGTCAACTGCTTATTAACGGAGGAGAAGAAGAAGACTGTCTTAGGTTCTAGAACCATTATGACGTCATGAATAATTGATTTGAAGAATCTTTTTCCCGTACTTTACGGTGTAAAGGAATTATGTAGAACATTAAACAATTTCATGACATTCTATGTTAAATCATGGGAAAAGTAATCCCGATACCTATATATTCAATTTGACATCATTTTAAAGAGGAGGTCAGGAGCTTGTTTAATTCCGTTTTGGGGAAGACTGTAGGAATTCTAGATATATTTTATTAGTTAAAATGGACAAAACTTCGAAATTTGTTCCTCAATTCCTTTCATTGAAAATGACAGTATAAACATGATTTTTCATTGTGTTTACCAAAATTTTAGCCCCGGCACAACCTATCAAACAAAGTTATTGTACATGTATATCAGGAGCTGCAGGCACCTTTCATTTACTAGATCTTGACCTTAAATTTTCACTTGTAGCAAGATTTCTTTTATTAAACGTATGTTTTAAAGTATGTATTCTAACACACCCAAAAGCATACAGGATATTAACGATAAAATAAAATCGCATGTGGATGCAGAATTTTATTGAGCCGTCATTTTACGAGTTCCGAATACCCAATTTGTTTCCCTCTGTTTTAGGGTTGAATGAAGGGGTGGATTAAAACAAATACTTCTTGAATTCATTAAATGTCTTTAACACGATTTTAGATCAAAAATTTTATTTTTTTTTATTTATAAAATGGTTTACTGGTGCATTTTAGATGATTGACCAAAATATTGAATGTTAAAGTCAAGTTACAAGCGAGACGCAGAGGTAAGAATTGATTGTAATATGTAAACAAAGCCCGAGTCTCATGGTTTTTGTTTGTTTGTTTTTTTGTTTTGTTTTTTTTTACAAAAAATGTGATTTGTTCTTAAACAAAATGACTTGTAAAAATAAATTTAAAGTAATTTAATATCTTCATAAATACTATTATCAACAAAAGAACGATACATTTGATTGAAACTTACATCAAAACAATACATATGTAAACAATGACTAAATTCGAGCTTTGTTTACAAAACAAAGAATTATGAACTCTGTTCCCTTGCTTATAACTAATTGATATTTGACTTTCAAATTTTGACATAGCATTATAAACTTCTATATTCATCATTATAAACATTGAAAATGGAAAATGAAAATTTGAAATACATCTACCAAGTAGTATTTCTTCTATTTCTTATGGAAACTTATAGTTAATTCATAGCTCTATAGAAACAGCCGGACTGAAATCTACACGCCCTGTTCATCGATTGGTCGAAATCTACAGCGGCTGAAACTAACAGGACTAAAATTCACAGCCCTGTTTATCGATTGGTCACAGACTGCACGAAATAATCAAGTTGATGTTAGAATCAGTCTCACAGGAGACGATTTGGCTGTTTCTTTTACCTAATGTACGTACTTATGAACGTTAACAGTAATTTAGTGAACTTAACTTACATTTCATAATCAATTTATTAATTAGTTGAAAGATGTTAATATAAACTCTCGCTTGTGTAGTACGACCTCTGGTGAGAGAATGTAACAACTTACATGTATCAGTTAAAATTCAATTATACCTTACGGACATCATCTCACATGTGTTGAAATACCAAAGGTACAAACAAGTACTCTGGTGCAGGCATTTTGTAGTTTATTTGCAAAATGCCTTAATTTATAAGTATAGATATCTTTTAACCATCAGAAGACCTATGATAATTGATTACTTTTAAAGGAAAATCTTTTTAATAAAGCTTCGCGAGCCGACTAAAAAAAATATGGTTGAACATATTACATGTAAGCATTGTGTAACCGTTCAGAGGGCGAAGCCAATATCAATGGGGCAAGATAAGATTATATATAATAATGTGTAAAGTGTTAATTCCCGCGCTTGCGCAGGGCATAATCTGGTTACTTTAAAATTGAGGGAAGGCATCATCTGATCAAACAAAACAAAAAAACCTTCACGTGTTATCATTATTTAATGTGTCCAGCACAATATTTCATCTTTATTTATAAAATAATGATTCTTAAATTTGATAGACCTTATGTTACAATAAACATTTCACACATGACTTTGCAAACAAACAACTATCACAAGTATTCAAAATGGATACATCTACAGACAATACAACAACAAGTTTTAATTTGACTTCTAAATTATTACAATTATAACATATATCAAATCATAATGTGTCTTTAAAATTAATGTTGAAAAAAAAAGTTCAGTGACTACATTATATACTAGTACATGTAGTAGAGTGCTATAATATAAGTTATAATGGAAACCAATAGAAAGTTTGGATTTCAGAAACGTATATTTTTAAAAAACGTTATTAGACTTAAGGCCACTCCAATATCATTTCTTGTTTGTCGGACATCCACTGGAAAAGAGTGTGGGCAGGCGAGCGATAAAACAATAAAATCATTTTTAATGGTAGTCAAAATTTTTAGGCAGTACATTAATAAATTTGTGCGGACGGTTATATTTTTCCTACTTGTTTCTGATTTATAAATTTAAAATTTTCAAAATACAAAAAAATAGAGCGAAATAAAACAGAAAACAGCGCAGAATCTACTGATGCGGAAAATTATAATAATATTATTTGTACAGTTTTATTATAATATGAGCACTCGGGGTCCAACAAACAAGAAAATATATTGGTGTGGCCTAACATAATTTTTATGAAAGGTAACATTAAATTGGTTGACTTGAATATTAAATGGTTAGTATGCAATAAATACATTAAAGCTGTTAATCAAAAACTTGTACAAGTAAGTCATTTACTGGTACTATATCATTCTATCAACAAATTTTGCTACAGTACCTCTACTTTAAAACTAGCTGCTTAAAGCAAAAAATTCGAATTATTGATAGACATCAGCGCTACAATTTTTTTCTCGATCTCCCCAAAAGTTGACAATTTTTTATTTTTCACAAAATATATGCCATAATATTTCATCACTCTTAATTTTTTAATTCAGTGTGGAAAAATATTTGATTGAAAAATGATATTTGACATTTTAAGCTAAATTTGAGCACAGGGCAACAGTTTTGCAGCTACTCTGAGATGAATACAGTCATAGTCTTCCATTTCCTTTACATTGTCACATTTGATTTCAGTATACTATGGTGGGTAATACACTTTGTCTGGTTGTAAAATTGCATGAAGTGAAAAATGAAAGGCTCGGAACATGAATGAAGGTCCCTCTCTTTCCTCTGAAAATAAATGCAAAAAAAATTTATTTATGTACAGGTGTATACAAAAAAATTAACACTGCCTCAGTCTTTATGGCTGCATGATAATTTGGCATTAACTTTTGCACATCTTCCCAAGTCAAGGGTTTCTGATCTGCTTTGCTCTGCATAAAGTGTAGAGCTGAGCAGACAGAAACCCTTGACTTGGGAAAATGCTTTTACAAAGGTAACTGCAGAACTTTACCTAAATAAAAAATTTTTTTGTTGAGAAGCCAAAGACCTACAGGTTTTTTTTTTACCATACAAAAACTTGCTATTTATGGCATACAAAAGCGTTCATGGTGTAAAGTTATCCTTTAAATAAAATATTTCCCAGCTTTCACCTGTATTCGGCCTCTCTGGACTTTGGGTAACAGCTGTGTCGGGCCCATTCTGCTGTGAGACTGAGTTAGCAATCTGATTGCTTGCAGGGGAACTCTCTAGTGCTCTATCTACGTTCAAAATAGACATCACATTAAGGGGCCCTAATTCAGGACTGCCCAGTTCAATGCCTGAATCAGGGGTGCTCTGTGAAAGACTAGGAGAAGAAGAATGGTTCTGGGGACTGGCTACAGATTGCTGGACTGTTGCTGCTGTTGTAGGGGTCATAGACTGTATAGACTGTAGAGCATCGGGTTCCACATCAAAGGACAGCAAATGCATTGTTCTACAAGAATGGGGAAAAAAAACAGTGCATACATGTGAAGTACATAAAAAAAATTATTATTTTTGTTTGTACAACCATAAACAAAGTGATTGAGGTAAAGGGGTATTATGGAGAACATTTGGTTTTTATTGTTTCTTGTGTTTCATAAATGAGGTTTCAACAAATGTCATATTCTAAATTTTGAAAAAAATAACCTTTGCTAAAAAACATCCGCTTGACATCAGTAAATGATTAGTTAGAAACTGGGTGTATTTACAAATTCCACCAATACAAGAATATTTAAATTGCAATAGCTGACTAAATATATATT
This sequence comes from Magallana angulata, assembly GCF_025612915.1. Classification (NCBI taxonomy): domain Eukaryota; kingdom Metazoa; phylum Mollusca; class Bivalvia; order Ostreida; family Ostreidae; genus Magallana; species Magallana angulata. Next base: position 36,495,479 of record NC_069114.1, read on the forward strand.
TATAAACATTCCAAAACTGAATGATCATAATTTAAATATGATGCACTTTAATCATTGCATATATTTATAATTAACAAGCATTTTGAGAGTACTGCATACTGGTAAGTAATACATGTCGCCTATCTCTTTCTTTATTTCTTAAAGAAATGTTGTTTTGTAGTGCTAAATAGGATTTCAAATATGGAAAAGTTGGGACCGTTCTAGAAGGATTCACCTGTAGAGGACTATTTATAATCAAAATACCTGGTAACAGTTTTCTAACAAGGGAATTACTACTATGAGTGTGATAAACAAAGACAGCTTAAGAGTAATAGGTCATCTGAGTGACTCAGGTGACCTATTATAAAAAGAGGAATTTAAAATAAAATTACATCATATTTTGGTCATTTTTTATAATTGCAATCAAACTGAGTCTAAGATAGATCTGTGAAAGTGTAGTTTAAAATTTTGGGAAATTACTGATATTGATAAACCAAACAGCCAACTTTCGTAGCTTGCAGTTTTTCGCAGATACACGTATGTGATATGTTCTCAAAATTAAATGTGATATGTTGATCAAAACTGAATTGCAAGTTCGTTTTGAAATAAATCATTACCTAGGAGTCACAGTCGCTGCCGTTTCTTTAGGTACCGTGATGTCCTCATCCCCAGTAAAAGAATGACTCATTGAAGAGGACCCATCTATACTGGTGTCTGAAAAGTCACAAAAACAAATCAAAGCTGGTTTCTGAAAGTTCAATATATTTTATAAACAAATCACATCAAAAGTCTATAAAAGTCAATAGATTAAATTGCAGCAGGAATAAAGATAGGAAACTTTGTTTTTAAATCAAATAGTTTTGTCCTAGCTATTTAATGATTTCAACTGAAAGTTTGTACAGTATTTTGAATTATTGCTAATTATATAAATGCTACCATTTTCCTCTGATTCTCACTTGCGAAGCACTGGAAAACATCACCTAAGATTCATTAGGAGTGATATTTGGACAGAAGCCTTAAAATATGAAGACTAGCTGAATTTCATTCAAAGTTAATAATAATAACTACATACGATCTCGTTACGAATAACGAGTAGGTCTTCCGTTCGATATCTGTTTTAAAGGATACCACGAATAATCAATACAATCTCAGAATTAACCCCCCCCCCCCCATTTTCAGATAATGTATAAAAATCCTTTATTACATTATAAATGGGTGTGGCAATGAATTTTCCAGATCGATATCAACAACTCTGCTTCTATAACGCATAACAAAATTTTAATCGTTTTTAAGTTATTTGTAATAGACTTTACAAGTTACTTTGCCCCTAAATAAAGGGGCAAGCCACTTTGTATTGATTTTGTAGGAAAGAACTTTTCATTCTCTACCACTTTTGTTATATATATCTTAACAAAATATCCAACTGATAAAAAGATACCGACCAAAGCGTACAAAAATTTATAAATTTTGATTCAAAATTTGTACACAATTTTTGTGCCTAGTTGATCTTCAAGAAATGGAGCCACTGGCATAAAACAAAAACAATAGGCACAACTACAAACTGTGGTCTAAGCTTCTTGAAAATTTCATTATTATATCTCTGATAGCCTCTGAGTTTATGCACAAAATTGGTGGTAAAAAATTTTAAAAGTCCGCCGTAAATCGGAACCGGAAGTGACGCCATTCATATCAACAGTACATGTAACATTATAAATTAATTTCCATGAAAGTTTTTCCAGGAAAAGACAAGACATGGACCTCTTGAATTCTTTCACCAAATCTCATAACCCAAATACATACAAGGCAAGCCCATTAGCAAAGATTTAATTTATCTTTTCATGATTCCATCTGCATATAATACACATGCATTACACAGCATGTAGTTACTTTATATAATCTATAGTATTTTTCAGACTTACATGTACGGTACCCCCTGAACACTAATGTACACATCATACTTTAGATACTCCACAGTCTACTCAAGTCTTACCTCCCTGTACACTGCTGGTGTGGGTGACTGGTCGATTTGTCTCACTCAATCTAGTTCTGATAGATCTCGCTACTGGTTCGCGAGGCTGTTCACCAGATAAGGATCCATGTCCAGATAATGTGACAAGGTCCTCACTCTGTCTATGTGGTACTGCAGTGTGAAAATATTAATATCATTCTATTTCAGTTACATGTAAATGCACTTTAGTTTAGTTTTATTTACTTTTATAATATCCAACATTAAATTCTGAATTATGTTAATGCCACTAAATATGATCAGTGATCGCTGGATAACATGGTTCATAATTATGACAAAAGCCTTATAATGGTTTTTTGAGCAATTTTTACATGCACAGATATTATTTAGAATTTTTGGAACATTCATTGCCAATTTAGTATATATTTTGGTATAAATTTAGCTGTAAAAATGTATGCTAAAATATTCGATAAAAGATTCTATAGATGTGTACACCATTTACCACAGAACTTCTTAATTACTTTTAAAACAGACTTAATTAGAGCACTGACTTGAATTTTGGTTTTGATTAGATTGCTGCATTAATGGTACATGCTGAGCTGCACTGCTACCTGTGGAAGAAGTGTTGGTACTGGTCGATAATGAAGGACGTGAAAATAATAAACTACTTGATAAAGAGTTCATAGAGTCCATGGAATCCTCAGAAGATAATCTACCCTGATCACTCTGAGCATTATAGTTTCCTGAACTGTTGGGAGTAACTATGGCTGTCCGGGCAGACCTGCTAGAAGGGGCATTGCTGATGGGACTGGCTCCAGTGTCGCTGGGTACTGCTGGAGTGTTAGGGGATTCTGAGATTCCTTGGGAAAAATGCTGCCTAGTTACTGGTGGTATATCAGCACCAATGCTTCTTTGGGTTGATTCCTGCATAGGATGACCATCCAATGCATTCTTCAACTTTCTCCATTCTCTTTCATTTGTGTCCCAATCATTCATAAAACAAATGTGTTGTAATTGTCCTAACTCCTGTGGGATTTCATTTTCTGATATATTGATCAGAATGGGAATTAAACGATGTGATGCTACGCATTCGGGACGGGTGGATTCGTCAATTAGACTCTTAAATGCTGCCATTTGACAATAACGAATCCAGCAATTATTCAGAAATCCTCTTGTCAGAATCAGCAACACAAACTGAGAAGAATCCACAACTCTAAACAGTTCGGTAAACACATTCCTTCCGGGAATGCTGTCCCTGTCATAATAGTGGTTGTTCCTGTATCCCCAGGCTGTCAGTTGCTGGTCTGCACGTTCCACAATCCTTAGCGACAATTCGTTGTCATCCACTCTTGATAATCTTGACCGGGCATGGTTGTAGATCATTAAACAGTCGTATTCTTTATTATTGACTCTCCCGGACATATTTTAAATCAGTAGAGAATACTTATCAACAGCAAATTTTGATGCACAACATTTCTCCAAAGTTAGGTAAGACAGGGTTAGTTGAAATCAAAACATAAAATGATAAATATCTAAATCCAGGGTTTGTTTGTTTCGTTTCGCTTTGAGGAATTCAGGAAACAGAATGCCGATCCCGATTCTTTTTAATAACTTCATTGAATTACTCAATATAAATATTTTTCATAAGACAGTCCTATACCAATGAACATAATTCACATGCAGTCCGGATTATATACAAACTTATCTACATGTATTTCGAAAGCAATAATATTATTTTATTTTAAGAATGTCGATATGGTGGATTTTTGTTGTTGTTTTTTTTTTTTTGGGGGGGGGGGGTTGTTGTTGCGTAAAACCTACGCTGATCGAATAGCAAAATTCGAAGCATATGATAGCATATTAAAACAAGTGAAAAGCTGTCAATGTGACAGCAAACCGGATTTTCTTTTATGTGAACAGTCTCCACAAGCCATTTATCAACCCTGAATTGATAATCACTACCTATCCAGAGAAATGGGGTACTCTATACATGCTATATGCAATATTCTGCCATAAAAATTACTAAGTTCAACTAGTAGCATTTTTTCATTAATTATCAAAAAACAACAAAGTAATATGCACATATATGATAAATGTACAATTGATCCGCAAAACATCAACTTCCTATATCTTGAAAACTGTAGGAGCTGTCCGTACAATAGGGGTACCCTATATTCAATATTCAGCGTTCAACAGATTTTTTAAAATGCAAGTAACATGCACATCTCTAAAATATGTACAATTGACCTGCAAAATATCAACTTCCTAAATCTTAAAAACTGTAGAAGGAATTATCTGTACAATAGGGGTACCCTTTTGGACCCCCCCCCCCCGCCATTTTTACCATTTTAATTTAAACGGATTTTTCCTTTGGAAAACTCGGTTGAAAAATAAAAAAAAAAACAACAATACAATAGCAATTTTCATCAAATTGCACATGAGATTAAAATTATTATTATTCCTCCTTATATGTAAAAAAAAATACTAAATTCTACCATCCGGTTTTAATGGTAGACATCTCAAGCTATCAAAATGCACCAAATTTAGCTATACATGTAAACTTGGGGCATTACAAAAACATGCGCAATGGAAATTTAACCAACTCGACCACCTTAAAACTGATTTAATCCAATTTACAATGCAATGATAACAATCATTTTAATTTTTAATGGCACCAAGATCAAGACCCTGCGACCAAATGCACTGCATCATGAATGCTTGAATTGAGATTCGCCATGCAACGAACTATAATAAATCTCGAGAAAACAGGCCTAGGGTTAAATTAGTTCTATTTTATCAAATTTCAGTATATCTGTTGTTGAATACTACAGAAATATTTGGTTTTTCATTTCTTTCGGAGGCTGTTTATAATTAAACCCACGTTGTAATTTTCAGAAGCTCTTGAAAGAAAAACCATTTTTTTCATCAGATAAAATATTTCAGCATGCACTCGAAACAAACAAACATCATGATTACACCTATGAAGAGTTCAATATCTGCATGTGTTTGCTTCTGTCTCTTGGCAAATTCCCAAAATCTTGGCAACATCTAGTTTCAGCATAGCTTTGTATTTGGTAGAGGGTATGAGGGACTTGTGCTATAGCAGACACGCTTTTTTTTGTCAGTTCCTTTATTCTCTTAACAGAACATTCATAACCTTCATTTTCCATTTAAAAAAAAATGGGATGTAAATTAGAGATACTGCATGTATACATTCTTGCAAAATAGTGTTAAAATTCATGTATTTTTTTTTTTGGATAAATGTAATAAATTGATGATTCAAACATAAACCGTAAATTCAAGAGTAAATATATGCAACACTTGATTCAATGTTTTCACAATGGTTTAATAAATCTGTACTCTGAAAAAAAAAATCTGCTACATGTTTTAGCCCAGAGAGTGCATGAGGAAAACAATTCACCATTAGCATACATGCATTAAAGCATGTTGTCATTTTTTATTTCTTTCTTTTTCTTCTTAACTCTTATAAAGTTCGGAATGATCAGTGAATGAAATTCTTTTCAAAAGAAATGTCTCTATACATATCAGATTCGCGTGGTGCCAACATTTCACATTACCGATGTTTCTTGACACAAGAGTATTTTATAGTTATCCATAAACTTCAATACGGAAAAAATCTATAGATGTCGTAATTTTTACCAAATTTTAATTTAAAGATGTCGTAATTTTTACCAAATTTTAATTTAAATAATATACACAACACAGAAAATACATTCTCCAAACATGGCACCGTTACGCAAAAGCACAAAGTTTCACAATTCAAAAAGTTTTCTTTTTCACAAATAAATAAATCAAATAGTATACTCCAGTAAAGTGTCAAACTTGTGACTCCGCCCCGATTTAACGTTGAGCTTGACTTTGGCACCAGCGGGGTATCCGGCACTGAAATCCACGTACGCCTCGTATATATCCGGCTCCACTTGATCCATCTTAATCCAGTCCTCATGCACTTTGAGTTGCACATCCACCGCCTTGGGTACCAGCATCCTGAATTTGACCGATGGCTCCTTGATCCCTTTCATCAACATCAGGGGCTCGTACAGGAAACACCCCTCCTGCTTCCACAGGGGATACTGTTTGGGGAATGCTTCCACGTACCTGTCCACTTTCTGAATATTTAACAAATAATTGTAGACGTTTATCATGTTTGGTCCGGCCTCGGAATTGGGCAAGGCATAGATCTGAAACTTAAAGAAGCCCGTCCTTGGAACAGCTATAGTGAAGTGAAACTCGCTCCCTTGGACCTGTGTGAGAACAAACTGGTTACACTCCCCCTTTGGATCCACGCCCAAGAGTTTGGTGGTGAATCTGGTTTTCTCGGTGGTTCCTATCACGATTTCCACCTGGTTGGTGTCCGAGTGGATGACGGGTTCTGGATGGGACAAGGTCGTCAGTCCGTAGGAGTAAAACTTGGCCTGTGGGCCGAGATACCCCTCTGTCAGCCTGGGAAGCTCTACTTGTGCCATATTGTCCACTTAATGCAAATCCTGTTCACTCGTTTAATAAAAATAAAATACACACAATGTCGAGATGCGTGATTTTGTTATTCGCCCCAAGGATCAGGAGATTATACACGCTCCAATAGAAATACACCAGTCCTATTTTTAAAAAAAATAGAAACAGTGAATGTTTCGTTGTTCTTCCTTGCTTTGATATTAGTGTACGGTAATTATTCTCTCACTTGTAAGATGCCAGATAGACGAGGAATATGATGTAGCATCTCCCCTATTGTGAGTGGCAGTGGGACAGACTTATCAGAAATCGCCGAACAGCATGTGTACGGAGAAAATGCACAGAGGTTCACGACGGGTGTGGAGATATCAACTTTCTCCCTCCGTTTCTTGTTTTGGCCGCTAGCAGTTACACGTTACAGTCATAAATTCTCTCCCCGAAAAAATTCGGTCTTCGTTAAAAGAACAGCTGGTTTAAAAGAGTTAGGGAGGGACTCATCACTGCAACCCACTCACTTCTTCAAGGATGAATAATAAACAACATTCATAATAAAGTTATTCCCGAGATTAAGCCCTAGACGTCTCGGAGAGAGAGCTGTGTTTACTTTGGAATTTGCATTTATATATTTAGATGCGCAGGACCCAAATTCCAGCGACTTTTGTGAAACATTATCAATTAACACCGCTCATGTCCAGAATCATGATAATATAACCATAAATATAATTATGACATCGCCTCTGACATTGGCCCCAGATTGATTAAAATGACTTTATATTTTTCTACAAATTTTCTTTCAATTTCACAGATTTACAACAATTATTATTGTCAAACTACTTCATGTACATGCGTAATAAAATAAATTAAAGACAACTTCTATAATAAAATATGATTTCAAGATTCCAGCGCGTGCATCTCATTAAATCACTATATATATAACTACTAATTTTACTGAAAACACACTTGAATATCATAATTCCTACTTTAAATTCCTATTCTAATCAATTTAAATGTTTTAATAATAACTTATTGGGCCAAACTTTTACTGGCACATGATTGTAAGCTTACGCATATATTGTATCGCTATTTTTATAGATGTTTTTCTGAGGGTTCGTTTATGCACCCATGGTTGAAATATGTTAGAGATATTCTTAACTCATGTGGTCCTTCCTATGTCTGGATTAATCAAAGTTTTTTCTAGTATCAACTGGCTAAAATCTATTGTTAAAGAGACGCTCATAAATCAGTTTTTACAAGATTGGTTCAGGAATGTAGAAAATGCACCCAAATGTTTGAATTACAGAATCTTTAAGAAAAGCTTTGGACAGGAAACTTATCTTAAAAATCTTCCAAATGATTTAAGATTCATTTTTGCAAAATTTAGAACCTGTAATCATAAATTACCGATTGAAACTGAAGTTGGAATATATATAACATAAAAAGATGTCGTAGAATTTGTTCATTATGTAATAAAAACACTTTGGGTGACGAATACCACTGTTATGGAATGCCAGGCATTTTCTTCACTCCACAACAAATTAATTGAAGAAAAATATTCCACAAATGTTAATGCTTATACATTTGGGAACCTTATGAATACCAATGACATTGATTCATTAAAAAAATTGTCCATATTAAGTCATTTCATTTAACTCTGTACTCTTCCTAACTTGACCCTGCATTTGTACAATTGTAAATATTTTTGTTTTTTTGTTCCTCATGTACCATTGATATGGTTTGAGAGAAATAAACATTCATTCAAAAATGTTGAAATTTTACAAGAGACAAAATTGTTCAACCAACACCTCAGACTTATCACACGGATGCCATTGTAAATACTGTACATGTAAACAGTCGGGTTAAAAAGCAACACAAATATAGATAAAACTGTTTATTCAGCAGAGTATTTCATATCTGAAACAAGCTTCATATTCATATCCCACATGTATCCTCCAAAAAAAGAATAAAGTGAATGTACAATGTACTGCAGGCAAAATTTATGTTATCTCTTTCATATAGATCATATATTGTGTCCAAAATCAAAATACGATCATTCAAAATAGCTATCTGCTAAGTATTAAAAAAAATCAATAGAAGAAACAAAAAATATTTAAAAATATGTTCATAATACAAAATGCCATTATTTCACAAAAGCATACTGGTAAAATTCTTCTTCCCATGGTACATGTAGTACCGGTACATGTACCCCAGTATCTCTCACAAGAGGCCATATTTTATTGTTAGTTAATGTTAATTAGACAAGTTTTAAAAAATGGAAGGCTCAAGTAAAATGAACTATCTAGCTTTGGAATGACAAGAGACAACATCAAATTTTGTTGATGTCCTAGCAAATCTTTAACATTTAACTTTATAATCAGGTACAGTGAAGTTCACTGCTTTCATACCATCCTACTTTCACATGCCAACTGAATGCTTATTGTTTTACTGAATGTTTAATCAAAATTTTATTGGATTTACTGAATTTTGTCAGAAGCACAATTTATCAAGAAATCTAATTTGTGTAAAAATCAGAAAAGAGCTGTGAAATGACAAAAAATAAGCTCCTTCTTTTGCATCAATTTTAGATAGACTAGGAGATTGGAGGGCAAGCAGTGGACAAAATTTGACAACTTGAGGATGAACACATCATGAACTTGTTACAAAGATTCAGACATATTTTTCTATATATAATAGAAATATAGTCTTGATCTACCGCAAGTAATTTTCATAAAAAAAAGCACCAATGACAATCAACACTTTAAACAATGCAATTCAATTTCAACCAATAAATGGAATAAAGATTTCACATAAAGAAGATACACACCCGACCAGTAAATACAGCATAAGAAAGGATCAAAACATTGTTTGATGAAACATACAAAATCTAACTACCCAGTATTAGAATTGGACAGTCTGAAAAAACACATACTCCATCAAAAGTTTTACTTAGCTTTAAGTAAAAAGATTCTATTGAACACAGAAATGGCACAGGTACAAAATTAAATTGTGAATGAGGTGGGGCGAGGGTGTGGGATGGGACATGGGACCCTACTTTTCCTGGGGTCTAAACATACCGGTAATATCTTACACTGTAATTCAAATTCAAAGATCTGAATGCACATCAACCAATACAATTATATTAAAACAGGGACTATTATTTCTTGACACATTTCAAATTCAACTACAACAAAACAAAACTGTGGTCCCAGCGTTATAGATTGGTCAGATAAATCTGACGGAATCTAAAAGCATATACATGTATTAACATGCTCAGTAGCAACAAAAATAAAGTGAAAGTAGTAGTACAATTGATACAAATATCTCTGAAGATTAACGTTTACAAAATTGAACACAGTAAGGTATGAAATGTTACAATACAACCTGTAATGAATGATGTGTGAAATTCAACAAATATTTAACAAGGCTTTTGACCAGTTAAAAAATTAACAGTAACAATGAATGGGGAAAAAAAAGAATACAAGATATACTATGTTGACTATCAAAATTAACATGCACAAACATGCGTTACTGCTCAACTACCCTAATAGAAAAAAATATATTTCACTACACTACTATTACAGATAAATCAATGAGTTGATTCAATTCATGCATATTCAATTTAGAAAAAAATAGCATGCCCCATTTTGTAAAATAGAAAAAAAATTTTCAATTCTAAGCAAACATAAACTGTAATATTTGATTGGGTTTTATGGAAGTTTCAGAATGAAAGAATGATTTATGTTAAACTTTTTCATATATTTAATTTGTACCAGTATACAAAAATATCTTTAAAAAGGACTAAGAATTTGTGGAGTATGAACACCACCCAAAACAAATATCAGCTGTAAATTGACACCACCAGTAATAAATTTCACCGATCCTTGCATAATGAACACAATAAAAACAAGAATAAAACAGAGAAAATCTGACTAGTTCTTCCACTAGTTAACATCTGATAACAAAGCGTACAATCAAACAATGTACAACAATAACAAAGGTTGTTTGATCACTACAGAGTATTACAGTTGCAAAGTCTTTTGCTGAGATGCACTGTCTTCCTGAATGATACACACAGCGGTTTTCCTCACACACACACTGAAGCACCTTGGTCTCGCTCCATTTCTCTTCAACCTGAGGTCCATTGATACACATTTTCCCTTGGTTTCTACAATGAGACAAATGACAAACTCATAAGTTTGAAGAATTAATAAATCTTTACAACTGTTATTGAGTGAAAAAAACCAAAGAGCAAAAAAAAAAAAATCACCACAAAAAAACCCTGTTATTTTCCAATCAGAAGATGCCCAAAATGGAAATCAAGATGTCATCCATGACAGAGTCAAAGTTCTTGAATGACCTTCACTGAGGAAACATCATACAGATTGAGGACACAAATTTTGTGCACTATGAAAAATTTACAAGTTTGTAGAGACAATGATACAAGGGGGGAATGATTTTCCTGAATCATTTTCGTATTTCATTCAACAATAAACAATGTCAATATTGATGGGGACTTAATTTATAAGGATAAAACAATGACAATGAACTATCAAGACTGCACTGTATACAATTTCTACTTTACCTACCAGCCCAGCTTTTTCCTTTTGGCGGACGATGCTCTCTCTAAGGAGTCACTTCGTGTGGCCCTTCTAATCACATGACCATTTTTCCCACTTCCTTCTTCTTGGCTCTATAAAAATCAAATCATTACAGAATTTTTTTTAATTCAAACGATCTCCGATGAACAATTTTACACAGTTACTGCTGTGTTTTTATGACAATACCATGAATTAGCTATAATAGTACAGTAATTACTATACCGAAGACATTTTCCCTCAAAATATCAAAGTTCTACTGTTTAGACTTTCCTCTGTTCATCTGCATTTCCTCAGATTTAGTTAAAACACTTTTCTTTATAAAGTACATGTATATTTATCCCTCCACCGAAAGGTTAATGGTGACTCTGCAGTCAGAATAACTACTGAACACTTGCCTGTTCATCAAGCTCATCCTGGTAATACAGTACGTGGTTTAAGAGAGCTGCAAATTCTCTCCGTCTTTGAAGTCCACTCTGGCCATAGAGACCTGCAACACAATCATATATAATAAATACCCTTTAAAATTACTGTAAACAACTCTTGCAAAGAGCACAGACATATAAGCAACCTCTGCTGATGGATATAAAGTATACACAAAAAACCCACTTTTTTTGGAAATGAATAGAATTGCTCTTTGCTTGCATTAACTACCATACTAATAATCTTTGTGGATTAGTTCTTAACTGGCTATTCTACTCTAGTGTAAAAATTGGACACATATTGGGCTTTATATACAGTATCAAAATATCAGCATAAACTTAATTAAAACACAAGAAGTTAATCCACTGGCTATATCTTAGATCGACTTACCTGGAAATGCTAGGTTGGCCCCTTCTAGAAACCTTATCCTACTGGTGATGATCCCGGGCTCTCTCTGGATCTCCACTACATCCATGTAGTTGTTCACCGCATCAATGAACTTTAATGTCCTCCCTCGTAACTCTAATTTTGGAACATTTTCAGGGGACACAGTCGTTTGAGTATCATCTTCTTCCAAGAATTCATCGTCAGAAATCATTACAGGGGAGTTTAATGGGATAATACTGTCACTACCAATGATATCTTCTTCCATTGCTTCAGTTCTCTGATCGGTTGACAGCATTCTGTCATCTTCTCTTTCAATAGCTTGTGTATTCTCTGTATGTGGTACATCATTTGTACACGTTTCTTGATCCATTGAATTTGTTGATCCATGTATTGCATTTATCTCACAATTTACACTTTCACACACAGCACTTTGTTCAATTGATGTTGCTCTTTGTTCAGATACTTCAAACTGCTGTTCATCTGACACAGATTGTTGGTCACATGGCACGATTTCTTTATCCCCGGACTCTGTCACCACTTCTGCTACTGTAGCCAACATATGGAGAATCCTATATTCATCCTGAGAAGACTCCAAAGCTGCCACTTTATCACAAGCTCTTTTGAACCTTGAACTCTTGGATTCCTCTGACTGTGATGAAGAGGTGGTGTTTGGGCTAGATGGTTCACTAATATTTCCATAGTTTTTGATTGGCGAACACAAATTTTCAACATTGTTTTCATCTATCACTTCAGGTGATTGTTCCTTTGAGTATGAATGTTCCAAGGCTTCTGGTACTGGTACACTAAGAATTTTATCATTCGATGTATTGCTAATCACCTCCTCTTCTACTGGAGCATCGTCACTATGTGTTGGAGATGATACCTCCACAGCATCATCAGTAACAGGACTGATTGAAGCAGCCTCTTCTGCATTTCTAGAGACCATTTCTACCATACTGTCCATCTCTGAATGCTTAATCACATTCAGAATTTTCTGTTTTGTTTCAGGTTCTTTCAATTTTTCTCTAAACAATGGTGCATGTAAAACATGCAAGTTCCTGGTGTCTTTTGACTTTTTCAGCAGATTTTCATTATGTTTCACTGTTGTACAGTAGCCATCACGGTGAATCTGCACCATACCAAGGTCATACTCTTCAAAGCGTTTTGGAACCCTCTTTTTCCGCCCTTCCTTTCTTTTTTCAGGTGGTTTATCTTGTTGTGGTGTTGACCTGGGTTGTAATCGTTCAGGCTCTTTTACTGAATTTTTGTCCGAAAGTGCTTTTTTTTCTGTTTGTCTATCAGCAACACTCACCTCTAACTGAGACCTTGAACCACTGTCTCCACAAATACTAGCACTAAGTACTCCATCAAACAGATTTAACCCCCCTCTCTCAATCTCCTGCATTACACACTCCTCTGAAGGCAGGCCATCCCCCATCCCAATGGACTGTATAACAGAATCCACAGAAGTAGGGTACTCCACATCCATGTCATCATTCAGGTCGTCGGGCATCAACATGGCTTCCCTTGCAGCAATCTCCAGAATTGACTCCTCTGTCATTGCTGGAGGTTCATTCTGTGGCTCCATGTCTGGATTCAAGTTTGTCGGTATCCTATCCCTGTTGTTGAAACTTCTACCATAAGAGGTGCTGGCCAGATTGACATCTTCGAATACTTCTACGTGGTTTTTTCCAGGAATATTACAATCACTCAATTGTGTCTTGACAGGTCCTCCATAAATACCATTTTCAACTGTCTTTTTTACAGGTTTTTTTTCTGACAATTTGTATGTCCTGTAAGCTGGTTTCATTGTAAATCTCTCACTTGTTGCCAAGTCTCTCACTTTGATCTTCAACGGCTTTGTTGTTACTTTTTGGCCGGGACCAAGTGTTATTTGAGTTGTTGCTGAGGGCAAGGCACTGAAGGCAGATTTTGGAGGAGTTTTTTTCTGGATTTTTTTCCTGTTGGAAATAGTGACTGTGTCTGGGTTTAGAGTATAAACCAAATCCTTCCCCTCCTCTCCTTCATCCACACACTCCAATTCTTTATCCCAAATCTCTTCAAAGTCTCCACACTTAAAGTGCTTCTGTAAGGGCATATGTGTTTTTTGCTGTCCAAGACAACACATACATCGGACAATGATCGTGTCGATCCACAGAGTGTTATGGACCTCGATGTTATTTTTCACAAAGTACTTGTCCACCAAGGAAGGCGCTGGACGAGGCCTGCATGCAAGGTTTTCCAATCTGCTTTGAAGAACTTGCAGAGTCAAGAGTTTATAAGCCACCAACTCCCTCAAAGAGATGTAACACTTTTCTTTGATCTTAAATGTGTTAAATTGGGTTCCTCCCACCATCAAACGCCCAATTTTGATTTTCTCAATTTTGAAAGATTCCGAGTTCTGTTGGGGAAGAATTCTGTTTGGTGAGCCCGTCTTCTTTCCGAGGGCATTCTCAATCACCTCTTTCTGCAGCAGTGCCATTTTCTGCTCTTTGTATGTAATTCCAACAGGACAATCAATAGCTTCGTATCGGTCCAGAATATCACTACACTTCATGGCTCCTCCACATTTGGAGCATCTCGTATGTTTTTCCAGGATCTTTCGATAGTAAATACCAGTCGCTGCCTCCGTTAGCTTCTTGGTATTTGAACTCAGCTCAGAATGTACGTTTAACAAGTATCTGCACATTTTTCGCAAGCTTTCCATAGAAATAATCTGAAAAATTTCTGCGTCTATACAGCCCCTCTGCTTCAAATATTCAAACTCTTCAATTGTCATTGTGCCTAGATCGCACTTGCCTTGTAATATATAACTTTCCACTTCTTCCTGAAATTTTGGCACCATGCGGATCATGATTTCTCTAACACTAATGTAGTATTTGTCATCTCTTAAAATGCCCACAAACTCATCAGAACCGATGGCAAGCACCTGAACCTGAGGTAGGTAGTACATCTGATTCATATGCAACCAGATCTGTTCTACATGGATCTCTGTCCCCATGTCATATTTCTCACAGACACACACCTCTGGATAATTTGAAAAGTCGGGCTGGTATTTACTGACAGTTTTCTTCACTTCCGTCATCTGGTTTTTTGGCATGAGTTTCAGCGGATGACTTGAGCGACTTGGTAATTGACTCCTCGGAACACCAGTCATGGGGCCATTAGTCTGTGCATACCCTGGATAGGTCTGTGCGCTGTTATGTGGCCTGGGAGTGTAAAACTGTGGAGGATACCGTGGAAAATTAGAACTTGGGGTGCCTGGAGTTGGTGTTATAAATCCAGGATAACTTCCAGGGACGTAGCTCTGAGTGTTGTTTTGTGGTCTAGGGGTGTAAAAGCCTGGTGTAGAAGAAGACATATAGCCTCTGTATGAGGATCCATTGGATGGAGACTTATACTCAAAGTTACTCACAATTGTAGGGGGTGCCGGAGAAGGCGTGAGGGATAGTCCCATATTTCCATAATGAGGCTGTGTTAAACTGGTCGAATAGTTCTGTGAATACTGCTGCAACTGTGGCAAGGCTTGGGGGATGTTATACATGGGACGGTGATTGGGAATATTTGGTGTGGGAAGTCCTGAATTCTGTGTGAAGCCATTCCTGCTTGGACTTGGAACCTTGGCTGATAACAATTTTCTTTGATCAAGTGCATTTGAAAGAGGCGTTTTTGTCGAAATTTGTTTCATATATGAATATAATTCAGCCACCTCGGAATTCTGCAGTTGAATATTATTCATATTCTGGTCTGTCAGATTTTGTGGAGCAGATCCTTCACTTGACTGAAGTGCTAGATGTTGAGTTCCACTGACAATGGACTGATGGGGGTTCAAATTACCATGGTTTTGTGAAAACGACGTTGATGTGGACACGCTTCCATCTATTTGAGGTAAGTATTTTGGGGTAGACATGATGCTTTGTTGGTACTGTGATGAAGGAGTTGAATACACTTGAACAGGATGGTATGAGGTGAATGCTGATGAAGGTTGTGTAGTCTTGTCCACAAGTAATGCTGTACTCTGATCTACACTTACAGCCAATGAATTGAGACTCTTTTGTGGTTGGCCGATGCTCTCTTGCGCAAGTCCAAGTTCAACGGGTATTTTCTGCAATGAATTCACTAAATTTCCAGATATTGAACATCTTTGATCCGTCAGAACAAGAGGTTGAGTCCCTGTTTGATTTGTAGACACAGTACTGGGATCCAAAATGCTTGTCGTTTCACTGGATGGAATTGGAAACTCCAAGCTCTTTGATTGAAATGAATTTTGATGAAGTACAGTTTGAGTTGATGAAATATGGCAGTTGTAGTTTATAGTTTGTGAAGTTGATTGTTCGTTTCTAATTTGATTTGAAGCACCAGAAATGGCCTCCACACCAGGATGTGCCTGGGACATTTGAATGTTGCTGTCTTGTTGATTTGTCACAGAATTTAACTGTGAAACTGAGTTCACACACTGACTGATGCTAAAGTCATAACTACTAATAGGATTGGCTGTAGTGGACCCCAAAAAGGAGCTGCTGGATATGTCATGTTGTGTAGGTTTGTGTGGGGGTAAAAGACAGCTAGCTGGAGGTAAAATGCCCCCAGTCTGTCCCTCCAGTGGGGCGGACAGAGGGGACACCCCCTGTGAACTGGCAGTAGAATTTTGGACACTCAAGTCCCTTGCCGTACCGGGATTTTCAACAACCTCGTCCAGGAGCTGATTTAGGGAATCCAAGGTTTCTGGATCGAACCTTCCCAGAATGTTCTCAGCACTAATGGTGACGACACTGCTGTTTACTCCTTTGGAAGGTGACAGAGTGATAACTTGTTCTGTACTCTTAAGAGACTTATCCAACGCCGACACTAAGGTCTTCATTGTTGGGGGATTCCCTTCAGTGGAAGTCTCCGCTTCAGCCTTGTCTGGTATGTAGTACACAAAGTTCCCTGCCAAGTCCTTGGCAACCTTGGGCTGAACAGGTGGAACTAAAAACAGGAAAATGTTCATTAGAATTAATACTATAAGTGAGCACCAATCATACATAAGGATCAAAATTTATGTCTGCTTCAATTAACTTCAGGGGTAAGATTATTTTAAGAAAGCAACATTCTGCAGTTCACATAATGTAAACCAACTTTTATTCCTAAAAACTTTGAGATTTGTGTGTGATTCTGTATAAAAGCATTATATTTGGCTGTGTATTCTATTCGTTTTTGGCTTCCCCTAAATCAAGAACATCACTAAATGCCATAAATGTATGCATAACAATGGGTACATTTAGGAATGTGTCCATTCAAATCCATGCTAACATGTTGAAAAATCAATTTCCACCAAATATCATACAGGCTAAATAAAATATAATATGTTTACAATTAAATGATGATAAATGATAAACTAAAGTCAACTGTGTTGAAAAAGACATTAACATAAAATGACAAGTTCATAATGAGATATGCTCCTTAGGACAAAGATCCTCAAAACCTACCGTAATTAACATTTTTAATACACATATAAAAGTTGGTATAATATACATGTCATCTAAATAATAAATTTGTCGATCATACCTAGTTCTTCACTTTGGGTTGTTGCTGGACTTTGCTCTGACATTCTGCTTTATCCTTAATCTGTAAAATAAAATCCAAATGGAGTTACCGGTACTTGGAATGCATTTCATACTTCTAATCAAAGGTATGGTTATGCACAATGCTGTAAAGTTCAAAATCATTATTTAACATCATAGGATAAAAGTGAAATCTCATAAATTTTCTGTGAATATTCAAATAAACATTGTGCCTATCTTATAAAAATTAGACCCTCAACACAATCATATACTGGCACATATATTTGACTATGGGTGTGGGGATCCAAGAACATACTGCTTGGGGTTACTTCACCGTGACCATCACATAAGCAAATTAAATTGCTGTCCCCATCAGCAAATGAAATTGCTGTCGCCATCAGCAAATGAAATTGTTGTCACCATAAGCAAATGAAATTGCTGTCATAAGCAAATCAAATTGCTATCGCCATAAGCAAATTAAATTGCTGTCGCCAAAATCTTGGCTAATAGATTGGGCATGTGGTTTTTTTGTCACAGACCTTACCGTTTAATAGATCTTGTAAGCAGTAAATGAAATAAGGGTGAAAAGCATGTTATTTAATATAGTCCATCCATAACGATCATATTTTATATTTAATAGATTGCAAATTTGATCACTAAAATCTTAGTATGATTTTAAGCCAAATTTTATGGGTTTATTAAATAATAAAGATTCACCTTTGAAATTAAAAAAATAAATAAATAATAATAAAGTTAACATTAATGTCTATGGGAAAAAATTATTTTTAAATATATTTTTTCAGACAGTACAACTAATTTTCTCACATTTTTTGTGGTAAAAAGTTGCAAAAGCTTTCCTTTTCTTCGAATATGCTAAAATAATTCATAATTTTCTATTTTCCAAAAATATTTTTTTACATTTTCCTAAAAGGCAGACAACTCTTTTAAAAGGTTTAAAGTGCAAAAAGTTCATATAATTGACAACATATACTTCCACGTTTGGTTTATGTCAGCCCCATAATAACTTAAAAATACATATTTGATGTAGTATAGATCAATCAAAGTTGTTAAATTCACCTTAGTTACAGATGGACTACCTTAATGTGACAGTACATGTATTTTGTAGTTTTTTTTGTTTGCATTTTTCATTAAGTAATGGCTGATCAAAATTTATAATTTGTTTCCGCTTTGCCAACTGACCTAAGCTTGTAAATTAAGATACCGACTGACCTAAGCTTGTAAATTTAGATACCACCCCAAAAATTTTAAAACAATTTTTTATTATTGAATTCAAAATTCACGTTTTTCTCAGATTTTCAATATCATTTAAAGGCCGAACATTTTACAAACGCCCCCTTTTTTACCTGTACAAACTTCAAAAAGATGCCGCTTGTCAATCAAGTTTGAAACAATAGCACCCAGTTTGATTGACGTGATCGTCCGAGCGTGATCTTGCCAGGTCCGCGGATTTCTGTTTACTAGCAATTAACAACGTTATCTTTGATATCTTCCGTCACGTATTAAGAGGGGGATTATAAATTGAATTTTTAACATCACAAGTATCAACATTGTTTATGAAAAATAATTATTCAGTAATTGAAAATGCGCAATTTATATTTCAATCATGTTGAATGCATGTGATCTAATAAATTCTACGAAGATGCATGAGCAGCTCCAAAGCACATACACTCTTCTGAGCTACTAAAGCTGTAGTTACTGGTAATACACTCAACTGGAACTTGTTGCACAAAAACGTCACTCAATGGAAACGAACTCCATTAATTGTCACCGTGTAATGGCTGCCTTTACATTCCACATTCCAACTGATCATATGGTTTTCTTATACAATTATATTTATTAAAATATCCTTCCTAAACAATGTCAAGGGCTAAACACAATGTACCGACTTATATTTTAAAGCAGAATTAATTTACTGAATTTTTTTCAATTGTACTTTACACACGTGTGCTTAGAGAAAATTCGGACGACGCAAAACATTTCTGTATAAAATCGCTTCGTATGGTCATTAGAACAATAACATATTCAAACTATGGCCAATTCTGACTAATTGTTTATTTCCTGTGTATTAATTTGCTTCCTGTGTATAGTGATTAGCAGCGTTCACGACCGCAGGTAGACTGCAAGCCCCGGAGGCTTTCACACCTCTAGAAATTAAGCCCCGCCCTCACCTGAGATTTACCACCCGGTAAAAATGTTCGGCCTTTAACACTAAATTTATAGTCACAAAAATGCTTAAGTAACTTTTTTTTCCATTAAATAAATTTTTGTATTCAAATGGCAGTACATCCCCATAATTTGTTGTTGCTTGGATTAGATACTAAATGCTCTTATCACTGGCATCATCCAGAGAAAAGGCTATCAGTGATAAGATTGTTTCCTGTTTACATTCAGCTTTTGTTTAGGAATTTGATGACATCCATGATAAAGGTCTTGCATATCAAACTTGCATATCATGCACATTTTGTGGGTCACTTGCATCAAATTACACCTAAAACCCAGCCATTAAACAAGATCACCTGCCATGTTTGGTTAATTATCAATATTTCCCACAAAATAACCACACAATACAACTAAGTCAGATAGTAGTAACTCTGCTCATTTATATGATAGTTATCTCATGATTTTTCAAGATAAGCTCTGTTGTTTGAATGACCATGTCAAGGTGTATGTTTATACATGTATATAGCATGCATTGTGGTGAAAATAAATTCTAATGAATCCAGCAGTGGTTCATAAACATAATATGTCATTTTATATCCCTCAGTATAAAAGATGGAGAGGGGAAACATATTTCTTTTTAAATTGCCAAGTTACCTATCCTGTTTGGGGGTTTTTTTCTTCAGCATGTAAGAAGAAACAAATTGTTTTAACAGGAAAAACTTAAATCCATTTAATCCATGTAAGACAGATTACTTAGCATTGGTATACCTCTCATCACTTGATCATTTGTGGATTATAATGACAGCTGTATCTAACATACGTAATCATTTTAATTAAATCTTTTGTTTAAGTTTTAGAGAATGCATCGTACCAATAAATGCAATATACAAGGAAAGAAAAATATTTATCACATTTTCTGTAATGATTGAAATTCGCTGATAAAACTATTTTGGAGATTGATACCTTGCATATTCATCATAATCTGGGGTATAATAAGTATATGAAAATGAGATAAAGAATAACTTGTATATGTAAACAATAATTGTATTGCTAAAAGTCTGTTGCACTTGTCCTACTTATAATGTGTTTGTACTTTGTTAATGTTTTAAATTGTTAAATAAAATTTATATTCGCAGTTTAACTTGTGCATTATAACATAAAAACAGCTGAAATTTCAATTCAAGCGCTTTCATAAAATCAGATTTGAACGGCATCCAACAATGAGATCTTGAAAACAAACACAGGTTATTTTGTCATGTTGTACATTGTGACAGAGGACCAAAGTTCACTAACCATTCACAGACCACATCAACGCAGAGGCATTTATGGGCAAAATGTTCAATAAAAATTCATTACATCAAAACTGAGACAATAATCTGTGTACATTTCTGTTTGATATATGGAAACACGTGACAGCACCATGGTACCTTGTACAGCATCTTTGAAGAATGTATCAAGGTTTGATTAAAATCCATTAACGTCTTAGCTAATGCACCCCATAGTTTTTTTTTCCAAATTAAACCTTCATTAAATTGGGATGCTCTGATTATCCTGTTACATGGGCATTGGTTAAAACACTCGCAATCTTCTTAGATTCCATTTGCATTGTCAGAGTCCATTCGGAACGGAACAATGGCGTTTTGCATCCACAATGCTGAACATATAGTATTCAAGAATGCACATTTGCAACGCTTTAACATGCATAAAATTTCATAGCAAGTAGACATTCAAACAGATTTACCATGGAATTCGTTATAGGAAGGCTTACATTCATGTTCAAAGAGTAAAACTCCAACAAGTCGATGAAATATAGTCTTGCAATTTTACCGCGACCAGTCAAGCGCCTCGTTTTCGCGCAATTTTTATAATCCGATCCCGATCTGATATATTTCGGGCAAGTCAGTTGTTTCACTCCATAGTGTAATAATTAACACTGTGAATAATGGGGCGAAATATTGCATATGGTTGGGATTATGAAACTTGCAAACTAAAATATAACTTGATTTGGTAGCATGCAGGCAGTGTTAAAGGGTATGGTAACGATTTTGGTCAAATTACATTTTTCTACTTTAGTGTTAATAATGCTTTAGAAATGCACTCCTAAAGATCAACCAAAATTTGAGTGTCAGTCGTAGAGTAAAACATGCAGGGCTCACAATTCTTTGTCATGTAAACAAGGCTCATGCCCTGTTTTTGTTTACATTGGTTCAATATACCAGTAAACGTTCTTTTTCAATCTGATTTCTTAATTTTCGTATCCGTTTTAAGCATAAATAATAGTGTTAATAATGCTTTAGAAATGCATTCCTAAAGATCAACCAAAATTTGAGTGTCAGTCGTAGAGTAAAACATGCAGGGCTCACAATTCTTTGTCATGTAAACAAGGCTCATGCCCTGTTTTTGATTACATTGGTTCAATATACCAGTAAACGTTCTTTTTCAATCTGATTTCTTAATTTTCGTATCCGTTTTAAGCATAAATAAATTATACCTGGTGTTTATCACATTCATTTCAGGTCTAACACTGGAATTTACATTTCTACATTAACAAAGCTTTGTTTACATGACAAAGAATTATAAGCTCTGAATCTCGTTTATAACACAACGACTGACTCTCAAATTTTGGTTGACCATTACAAACGCCTTTCTGCAGCATTGCAAACATTAAAAACGGAAAAAATAATTTTTGACCAAAATTGTGACCATGCCCCTTTAAAGTAACTTACAATATATTACATGGGCCGAGGAGCTCATTGTGATATTACTAAACAACATAGTTCAATAATCGTTGAATTTGCAGGGAGTATATATCTTACATATTATGAAAAAGAAAAAAATATATCAAATCTTAATTTTAGTCAAATAAAAAAGAGAGATATTAATGAGAAAATGGCACCTTATCTAAAAAGGAGACAGGATTTGATGACGGTTGCCTGAATTTTATTAACTACATCATACACGTCCTTTACAATTATTTAATTTTATTTAAAGTTTTATCAGGACAAGAACATATCATAAAAGAAAAAAGTCCCTTAACGTTTAGGGATTGTTTTTAACGGGTTTTTTTTTTATATAATTGTTTGTGTTGAATGTGTGATCAGCACTTCTCTCCAAAGCTCAAGATTAGACTGTTGAGAATTGTGAAATGAATGAACAGGG
Source organism: Magallana angulata (assembly GCF_025612915.1). Taxonomy (NCBI): domain Eukaryota; kingdom Metazoa; phylum Mollusca; class Bivalvia; order Ostreida; family Ostreidae; genus Magallana; species Magallana angulata. The sequence continues at coordinate 36,518,182 of NC_069114.1, forward strand.
AATTCATGCGCGGATCCAGAAATTTTTTCCAGGGGGGGTCCGAAGGATAATTGTGTTTGCCAGGGGGGGTCCGAGGCATATTTTCGCGATAATTTTACTATGTAAATTTAATAAATTTTCATTTTCCAGGGGGGGGGGGGGGGGGGGTCGGGACCCCCCCGACCCCCCCCCCCCCCCCCTCTAGATCCGCGCATGCGGGATGGATATGATTCTCTACATTCAAACCATCACTAGTATTAATAATTTCATTTGAACTAATGAATATTCATTTATATAGTACAATGTAAGTTTACTATATATATTTGCCTTTACTTACTTGCATATTGGCTTACAATATTATAAGATGTACTTTTTACTCGACTGTTCACCAAGATCGAGACTTGATTTTTGTTCACAAATTTTATTCTTTTATCATTCTTTTGTGAAAATGGGATTATAGACAGTGATCAGAACAAAAATCAAAATGAGAAATACAGTTGTTGATTTTACATACTTTTAGCATTTTTATTGTTTTTGTTTTGAACGTATTTAAAAAATTATTTTTTATATTAAATCAAAAGTATCAGAAATAATAAGTTCTTTCTTTTTCTCGAATGATAGGAAATTTAAACTACTGCTTACAAAGTAAAAAAAACCCAGAAAAAACTATTTAATCTACATATTTCAGCTTAAAATTGTAGAGTAAATCACATGTATAGTTTATATTATTTATTGTTAGTTTAAGAAATATTTTATTCAAAAATATACATATAAGTATATAAATGAATCTGGATTGAACAGCAGGCAATACTAGCCTATATTAGTTCTCTCCATCTGAGATCAAGGTATAAATATTTATTTATTGTTTTCGGTCATTTTATGAAATAACTGGCAAACAAATACACGAAGTTTTTTCATCATTTAATATAAATCAAACATGTACAATACCACTTTTGATTAAAGCTAAAAAAAAAAAATTAAGATATAACTTGCTAAAGAAAATGAATAATTTTGTAATAATTATATTCTTGAGATATTTAGATTAATCAATGATCAGCATGCTAAGTAAAAAAATCTAACAATTTAAATAATACAAAAATAAAATTTTGCTAAACGCAACAGAAAATAAATTAATATAATGAAGTTCAAAATTCATTTATTTAAAAAACAACCCTACAAAGAAAAATAATACTCAAGAATACGCGCCACTAGAATTGGAACTTGTCAAACTTTGTTTGCTGTAACGCTATAAATAGACGAAAGTGTCAACTGCATAAAAAATACAATCGGGATCATGATACTTTTTCGTTTTGTAATAATTTCATTCTGAAAATTGATTTACCATCCGGAACATCTCTTTTTTCTTCATATGTTTACAGTGGTATATCTTTTCATCGTCATTAGATGCTTTGTGATGTACAAGTGAAGATGATCGAGAAAGAGGATGGAGAAAAATGTGTTTTTTATTTCTTTTGTGGGATTTCTGCATTTGATCTCAGTTTTAGGTAATGGGTAAAGCAGAATTTACTATATTTTCTGTATGCTATTTATATATCGTTTTTTTTTCATACAAAGCTTTATGCTGATGAACCTATCCCCAGCCACTTACGCAACGTTTAGAAGATTTGTGACTCACTTGATTAAAACTGTGATATTGTTATGATTTTTAAATTGATTCTGAATGATCTTGTTTGTAGCAAAATATGAAAATGTCTTGTTTGGGCAATTTGGAGATGCAATTGGGTCCGACTGGAGTTGATAACACACTGTTTGTAAATTGACCTGATTAATTTGTAGATTTCATTTTCAAATTAACTTCTTACATTGTCTTACTTTTAATTTATGTATGATTATGTGTAAATCTTTAGTGTTTTAAGTTAAAGTTTACTTCGTTCTCCATATTAAATTTCTATCAAACACCAACTTGGCATTATTCTCATGATCATGACACTGATATTGGTAAAAAAAAAATCACATTCCTCAGAATATCATTTAAACATTATCATTCATTTTGCTGAATGATAAAGTCAAAGTAGATAAGATAATCAATTCAGCAGAAATCTTTATTCTGAGTAGTTTCTCATTTTGAATAATGAAATTAATTCTTTATTTCAGCTCTGGATATTTTTTTGTAAATTACTACTTTTTTCATCAGACTTGAACTCATAAGTCTCTCCCTATTAGGTAGCAATCAATCATGTTTTCACTTTTTATTTGTAGGTGATAACTTAATACATCAAAATGTGCCGGACAAAAGGCATTTCCAAGTCATAAAACCAGTGTTCTACCACAATCGACAAGCAAGGGGAACCACACATATCAGAGTATGTTTCTTGAAAATATATTTATTTATTTCATTATATCAAAATCATGTCAGATATGTAATTTTGTTTTCTCAAATTAAAATCAACAGGTGCTATAAAAATAAATTTGGCACGCACAGGGAAAATTTCATTGGGGGGGGGGGGGGTGGTTGAGATGGGGGGGGAGGTGGTTATTTTAATTTAATTTATTTTGACCACATTGAAGGTTCATTTTGATATTTAATTGAATTTGATCACTGTGAAAATCCTTTTGATTCACGGTCATCTAAGCCGATTTTTCTTTTCTAAGGAAGTAAAAGAAGTTGAATAAATACATATACTTTACTAGGAGGTTGTTTTCAACCCTTATCATATAGTGTCCTTTTAAGCTAGTCTGACATATAATTTATCATTATCCAGAAACAAAATTTGATACATTGTTATTGCTATTGATGATGGAATGGATTGAATCCATTGAAAAATAAACTTACTAATTATCATATTTTTGGCCCTAGTTAAAGCCATTGAATACTACTTAAATATTAGGGAGTAAGTTGTTGGGGATTTGATCATGTCATAAGATGTATTATTATCAATGTTGTATTTGTCAGCCACCTTGTGCTAAGTCAGATGGTTGATTGATAATTCACTGTTTATTTCATTTATACAAGAGTCATTGTGCATGATATGTTTTCCTATATATCCTTTCCATCTTAAAGTTAAGTGGTATGTGTATAAACAAGTTCTGTTTATCGATTGTTGCAATTATCCTTTGTCACAACTAAGTTGAAATAGTGCACGTCATAATCTAAAACATTCTACTTCACAAACATTTATATCATCAAAAAATACTTAGATTATGTAATAATTTTTGTTGAAAGAAAATGATTAATTAAACAGTATACAGAGCTCAGTATGCCAATATTCTCCTTTGTATGTATTTGGAATTACATGTAATCTCATAGATATGTTTATAATTTACACTCTAGCAATTTAGTATTGGGATCACTCGTACCCTGCCCTTATATGAGGCATCACTGTGGTGTCATTTGTCGTCATTCTAAATCATTATTAATGAAACTTTATAAGATGCTGCCACAGCCTGGTTTGTTGTTCCTCATTATACAAAGATTCCAACAGTGACCACGTAGGGACTGCCAAGCCTTTGCTCTGTTGCCCAATAATATACTCTACAGCATCACAAGGGAAAAAAAAACTCTTTAAATGACTAATCAAAATTGTTCTTGATATCATTGTACTTGGAGGCAATGCTCTCTAGACTAAAGAACCCTTGCCCCTGCAGTGTAATGACCAATCATAAAAAAGTTTTTTTTTCTCTGTATGCCTTTGACATCCTCCCCCCCTCTCTCTCTCTCTCTCTCTCTCTCTCTCTCTCTCTCTCTCTCTCTCTCTCTCTCTCTCATGAAGTTTCTCATGACATGACTCAGAAAATGCTTCTAGCAAAAATACCTCATCATAGTCAGTATATCTAAAATTGCCACAATACACATCAGGTAAATAAAACAGAAAAGGCTCATAATACAGTGCGTGGCTCTGTACAGAGATAACAGTGGATAAACTAGGGCTCCAGATGCACCGCTTTATTGTTTTCATGGCAGGGATGTCTCACTGTCTCTAATTTATTTTAATTAAAGATAATATCTTTAAAATGTGAACAATACATTGTGCTTCCTTGAATATCAGCATGTGGTTTTGGCACACGTCTTTGTGAAAAATACTTTTAAGTATTGAAAATCATTAGAACTCCTTCAAAACTGACTTAAAAACTAATCAACTTTTGCTATTGGAAAATTTTTATTGCTGTTTTTTCTTCATTTAAATTGAGCAATCAGCACCAATTTACATGAATTTTTCAATCAAGTGTTCATCAAAGTACAAAACAAAACATGACAACTATTTGTTTTGGTAGAGTTCAAGATTGTATGTGAATTTGCATATCAAAGAAACTGTGTGTCTTATAAATACTGGTACATGTACATGAAAATTGATGCCCATAACATCAGTAAAATCATTGTATACACAATTACACATAATTAAGTAAGTTAAGAATTTTTTCACCAAGGAAAGTCTCTGGTAGCTAAGGACATTGCTAGCAAGGATATCGGTCTGTGGGGAAATTACTCTTTTCCTACACACAGACAACATTGAACTCCCTGGGTCTGATGGGGGAGGCTGCTACAAGAACTGTGTCAATTTAATTGAGAATTTATGACCAGTCTATAGTAGTCATTGATTCCTGATCCCGATTGGTATAAATTGACCCTCTGATAAAATCCCTGTCAGTTTATAGTGTCTCGAGCTCAGACCTATCTCTTTATTCCTGTAGAAAATCACAGTGACATACATACATTTGTTGAACGATTTTTCAAAGCATTTTCATTCAATGTAGTGCCATTAATGGTTGTATCCATAATTGTAGATATGCCATTGTTAATCTTACAGTAGTAGACCATTGGATGAAGTCCTGTTTTGTCAGTGTGCTCTCTGTTCGTGAATAGCCTTTTATTAATACTGAAACCCCAATCATACTTGCTCAGTCACAGTGCTTCAGTGGTGGAGGAAAAAGCTGGAGCATCCGACACAACATGTCCATCATTGACTGCTGAGGTTTTCTATAGATCAGCCCCAGCCTCTGTTAACACAAAGAATCAATTCACTTTTATCGAAAATGTTTGTTGTAGGCATTTCCCAGAATATCGGACAAAGCGATCTGGTTGTGATGTACCAGTAGTCCATTACACTGTACATCTACATCTTGATCATCATAATTTAACTTTTGTCTAGACAGCTCTTAATATTGAGTGTCCATTAAAAAGATTTTATGTTAGAGGGCATCCCATTGTTTCATTTTAACCTATTGTGTACTGGGTATTTGCAGATAACCTATTGTTCTCAATGGCATAATGCATTTTTTAAAACTTAGTTTTATTCATTTTAATCGTCATTGTTCTTTAATAAAACATCATACCATATGCTGCTCTTTGCATCACATTACAATTTTCTCTTTTCAGATTATTTCCCCTTCTTCTCCCTTTCTTCATTAGAGGGTTTTTGCTAAAATTCTTTATTTTCGTTTTTTTTGCAGAATGGTACTCATCTCCAAGATGTCACGTTATATTTTAAAGCATTCAACAGAGATTTCTTCATTGATTTAAGTGTCAATAAGTAAGTACATAGATAAGCTATTGATACATAGATATTTGGCCTTCAATGCTAGTTACACAATGTTACACATAACATGTAAACAACAAATTGCATACAGGAATTGACAAACCAAAGGTTATTATTAATCATTTGTACATAGAACCCACAACAATTACATTGAGTTCTATTCTTCATCTCTGAGTGTTAATGGTCGTGTACCTGGGATATTAAGTTTACTCTGAAACGAAAGATCATCTGATGCTGAATTATTCACCAGCACATCGGTGATACGGCTCATTAACCGCTTCACAAGTCTGCCAGCTCCTTCATATTTTGTCAACATAAAGTAATGAGCGAGAGATACTGAAGCTCAACTCTTGAATGACAGGTATTAATGCACAAAAGAACCTTAAAATAACTCCATAGATATTTCAACATGGAAATTTACAGGAAATCAATAAAAATTAACTACAGATCTCGATGGAACGTGTTAACGAAGGTTTTTATAACAAAAGCTTTCACCAATTTAATTATTTCTGTCACTAGAGGTGTTGCATACACATTGTCTGGATTTCATTTGTATATTGACTGGGTATTCTATCTTAATAGGCTTCAAGACAATGTTCTACAGGAATACACCAAAACGTGTCCACCTTTTGCAGGTCATAAATCTCCATTAGTCTCTGCCCCTAATCTTGACACTTACTGTGCCTGTCCAGAAAATAGCTTGGGCTAAATTGTGATCATAGTATTGACAATTTATGGGGACCTGCATTTGATGTATGGATTTCTTGTCGGCTAGCTGTTGCCTATCTATGCATCTATATCTGATTATATGGGCATAGTTTGTATTCCATGCAGTGTAGAATGTGTTTATGGTCTCGTGGCATGTTCATAATAGTCTTTGAAGAAAAACAGCTTTTTAGTGAGAGAAATGTGGCTTTGTTTCTGCACAGAGGAGAACATCTGTAGACAATGAAATAAAAATTATAGAAGTTCAAGCTTAACAAACTACAGCACACAAATCCAAGTTAATTAGTTGTGTTGTAAAACTCCTAAGATATGGTTCTGATATCTTGTTTAACATAGAGGCTGTACATGTACATGTTTCTCCATGTTAATTAAGATGAACAGGAAGTGTGTTGGGAGTGCTTTGGAAATAAACCATGTCAAGTAAAACATGTTTTGTGTTAAATGTAACTGGCCGGGGATGCACAGAACCAAGGATTTTAATGTTTCCCTGTTGTTCAACTGATAAGTCAAGAAGTTATGATGGTTGAAGAGATCTCCTGCCTCCTTAGTCAAGCTCAGTTGGAGCAGTTTACTTTTTGGATGGGAGATGATTGGTAGCCAAGAATGGTGTCAGCTCTATAATAATTTACCTTTTGGTTTTGCTTCTTTTCTTTTTCTTTTCTTTTTTTTAAGCTCTATGCAAGCCTTGTGTAATGGAGCAGGTTACTTTGTGGTGTCAGTTTCTTAATTTACCTGTAGGTGTGGTCAAGGTTTTAGAAGCTTTGTATACCCGTGTTATATGCAGCGATTGTAAAAACAATACACAGTGTGGTTTTACATCGAGGACTAGAGCTATTGTATGACAGGAAACCCCACTCCTTCTGACAAAAAGATTCTTATACTGTGTGTATTGATATTTGGAGAGGAAGAGGAAAGGGATTTTGAGGTAGATTAGGAGTGGATATATTGAATTGCAACACATTCATCCTCGAGAATATCTTGCCTGTAGTTTTGTTAAATTGCTGTTTAATACAATCAATTTCATAAAGCAACAAACCAATTACATTGGGGCATATCAATTGACATGAATTTTGTTTTTCTTTTTTGGTGCAGAGCACTTGAATTGAGACTATATATACCCTCATGTGATATTCACAGCGAGGAGATCACATATACTCTACATAGAGGTATAGATGAAACAGTATCTGGATGTTTTGATCTTTCTCCATTCTTTAGTCTCATTGGTTCACAAGCACTCTTGACTGGTCAGACAGCTTTGTTTATAGGTTAATATTCTAAAGGAATGTATATTGATGCTGTAGACTTAATTCTGTAGGGGTCCCAGGGTAGGCAAATGGTCTCTTGACATCAGAGGTTGACCTTTTGGTACACCATATATATGTGAGCGATCATTGACTATGTAAATGTAAAGAGAGAGAGATAGAGGAGAAAATTAGGAATTGAATATTGCATGAGGCATGTTTTGTAGCAGTGAAGACAGGCAGTCTGAAACTGGAAGCTCAAAATCAGTGTAGATAGTCGATCACGAAGCAAAAAACCAAAGGAAGGATCAAATGGAAACAAGACCAAGTGTCTCCACCGACCTCCGGAGAGGATGGATGACAGTAATTGTAGCAGATTAAGATTGGTCCCCTCCGGATCCTGGTCTGGGTAAAAAGGTGTCAAGGAATATCTGCTAATCAAATCATCATTACGCAGATCAATATCCACAGCAGTCAAACACCCCGCCATTAAAGCACTGATACAAGTTTCATTATGTATACTACTCCTCCACTGGTTTTTTTTTTTATATCTCAAGCTTCTGTTGATTAAGTTTCTCTCAGGAATATGCTCAGCATTCTCTTACAGCTAATGGTGATCAATAGTGACACAGAGCCCCCATTGAGGCTTGGTGCATTAATAAAAAGCGGCCTATGTCCTAAATTTGTTTTCTAACCCTTTAGTCAGGATGCTCCCATAGTCTCACAGATTTTAAAGCATATTTGTCATGGAAGGCTGTGTTCTCCGTCCTCATCAGTTTAAATTGATATTTTTTGCCAATTTTCCATGGCATTGATTGGAGATTCTACATCAATATGGTGGTTGCATGCAGCAGCCGTAGGTCTACAAAGTGCTGATTCAGCAGAATCTGCCAGTAATTATTGTACATTGCTTCAGACCATTTACCAATTTTTTTTTCGTTTTGTCTGGAAGTACAGTTCTATACAATGGTTGGATACTTTATATGTCTGTTTTTAATGAAAAAAGGAAATGGAGAAGGCAAACTAAAGCAGTTGCCGAACCCAAAATAAGCCCATCACTCAGTTGTGGCTAAATCATGTAAAAACAGAGAAAAAATAAACCCAAGTGCTAGCTAACTGTCCATGACAGAGAGGGTTTTTTTGGTGAAAGATAAATCATCACAGGCAATATAACATTGTCTTCATCTGCTGGGGCTGCTAGAACACACACTGTTGATTTATGTTGGTGTGTATTGCTGTTTGTCCTACAGATTCTCTGGCAGTTGAATTTTCTCCAGTTTTGTTAAATTCAAGTTTGATGTACCGCTAGTTGTTTGATTAAAGGCATTTAATGGATTGAATGAAGGACAGGTACATGTATTGGAAAAATGATTGAAATACATTGATTTTGTCTCCATTTGTATACAGCAGCTATAACTGTATTAGATGATAGGTAGACAGACTGAAAATTCACAGTAGATGTATGTAAGGACAATATGTTGCTGATCCAATATTCTGGATGATAATCAAAATAGATATGTTCAATAGAGGAAGGAACAGAGCATAACCATCTCCTCTTGACTTTTTATTACTCTGAACAATTTGTGGTGAGCTACAAACAGTGACTGGAGTGGCATAGAATGCGATATTTAACATGTTTTGAACTTGTACAAGAATGAAAGCTTGAGAAAAAAATATCCATTTTAATAGCTCACTGGGTTATTGAGAAGGAAAGAAAAATATCAGCTGTTTATACTTATTGTGATCAATCAAAGCTCTTTTTTTTTTAAAGTTGGGGGGGGGGGGGTTAAGTGTTTATATTATACAGGGATAGTAAGTGCATCAAGATAATGGGGATCAGGCATTCATAAAGTACAGGGGGAACATCGTTGAGGAGGATGAAACTGGGTCTCTGTTGATATGGTATAATTCACTTAATGGAGATAAAAAAGATTGGGAGGTGGCTGAGGTCATTTACTTAGGTGGTTATCCTCGGGGCCCAATGATGTACTGGTCTCTCTCGATCTCTATGCTAAGTAGTTCAGCCATGAACATTCTGAAATGTCATTCAAGGATATCATTAGAGACGCTGAAGAGGGTAGTTGAAAGCGCCCTCGAAAACAATTATATTATGGCCTGGTAGATAATGATGTCAATTATCCATCATGGTTTATTCTTCTTTTCTTTTTTGTTTGTGGATTGATTCAGTGGTATATGACTTATCACGTTATGATATTGATGCATTGAAAACGTAAAAAAAAAAAAATCCCTATTGTAGCGGACTATTTTGGTCACACGCAACATGCATAAAGTGTAACAATCACAATGATATGAAAACGTAGGATTGTCATAGGAGCTGCAATCAATGTGTCAGATACGTAATCTGTGTGATGATAAGGCCGCCGTCTCCAGTAAATGTCACAGAAACATGGCAAGACAAAACGGGGAGTCCGGGCCAAAATTAATGGCATCCTTCTCATCCCATTGGCTTAAAAAAATCATCATTGTCAAGTTTTTAGTAAGTGTATGGTAGGCCATATCTATGAAAGATACAGGCAGAATATTTTGCTGAGGGGATTGGATAAGGTTCAGGAATTCTTCTACAGATTGTATGATAGTGGATGACAGTTGTTATAATACTGGTACAAGATCAGAAGATAGCCCTCATTGGTTTATCTGCTTTTTTTCCTGACTTACCTAATTAGATTTATGGGTAGAAAAATTGGACCAATACCGATTTGTGAAAAGTTTTGAGTTAATTGATATCAGTACATTATAGGTTATTAATCAATTTTGAACTTTTAGGTTCAGAATTTGTCAACTGTTTGATAATGTCATTTACACTAAATATATACCCCTGCAAAAAAAAATTAATATACCTGGTAAATAGACAAATAGAAAAACCATGTATCTTCTGTTGAAATGTATTTCCTAATTGTCATGAATGTTTAGTAGTAAAACACAGAAAAAGGCACTATCCTCTTAGTGCCATATACATTGTATGTGGATTTAAAAATCTCTTTGTTCACCTAGAGGAGGAAAATTGAAGTTTATATCTGTCAGTGAGCGGTGCAGGTGAGGGGGAGGGGGGGAGGTAGACATGAGATGCTGTTCAGCAGTGATCTATGACTGATTGGCAGGGAATCAGTATTTAGACTTGTAGTAGCAGAAGCACAGACATTTGTTTACATAACAGGGGGAGAGATGATCCCCTCATCATCAATTTATCACTCCGCTGAGTCATTTAAAAGAAGCCATTGCCTTCAAATATTGAAGGATTCTCTTTTATGCCAGTGTTACTGAACCAAAGAGAGAGACACGGAGGTTTTCCGGTGCATGCGGGGCAGCTTGTTCTGACTGTGTTAGGGTTTTCTTACAGTTTTATCATCAGACAATGAACATTTATTAGAAGTAAGGATATTGAATGATTACTTGGGGCCTAAATTAGGTTAATAGAAAGAGATTGTTGTATCGATCCTAGCAGCAGTATGGCGATCTTTCTGGGCTGTACCAAAATGGCTTCAAGCATGCATAATTCAGAGGACATATGCATTGCTGTTGTGTGTTGGTCCTCCTTTGTTCTCCACAGAACCCTCATCTGATCAGCTAACTAGCACCTGTTGTAATGTGATGATAGGGGGAGTTAATTGATTGATGATTTTATTTGATGGGGGAAGGGAGGGGAATGAAACATTACTGTCATTGAAACTAGTTGGTTGTGCATGGGTGACAGAGCAAAACTGGGTTTTTTCTTCTCAGCATTTTGACCATTAAATGCAAATATAAATGTCAGTGATATTGATTTTTGTCTTGATCACAAAGAAACGTGTGTATTTTCAGTAGCTGGTTTCATCTTTATTTTATGAACATCTCTTCTATTTTTATGGATACCATTGCCATGTTGCAAAATTGAATTATTCTCTTTGAAAGAGAAGTGGACAGGCTTATAATTGTATACTGCAGTATAGCATTCAGTGATTCACCCAAATTAAAGGCATAATAAAGACTATATCTGTCTACATTTTAAAAGAGAGTAAAGTTAAATGTTCATCATAGAAAGATGACAAGAACTTAGTTTTATGGTATAAAGTTCATGTTGACACATATTCATCCTCAAAACTATGAATATTACTTAATGCACAAAAATACCCATGAAAATTAATGCAAACACAGATAAAAATTACTTAATTATGTACTAATTTTTAGGAGAGATATGATTGTTATTTTTGATCAAATATTATTAATTTATTTTGTAGGTATTTATTTTCAAAGAATTTTATAGAGAAGAAAATTCATAGAAATAATGGCTTCTCTATACACAAGCCTAAAATAGAGGTACGTACAGGGTTTGTTCTCCTAGTATTGAAGTAGTTTGTATAAATGTATTTACTACAGAATTAATTTTACTCACTTGGAGAAAAACAACCAACATTTATCTCAGAAAAAAAGCTTGTTAAAATTAATGTAGTGAATTGATCAGAGTATTATTTGAATTTGGAATTATTTTGATTCTTTGAATATAGGGCTTTTAAGAAAATTGCCCTTAGTTAGACTATTCATAAGAAAAATTCATGTTAGTTAAAACTAACACATCAAACAATAAAAATTCATGATACAATATGTCTAAGTTAGTCTAACTAAAGGCAATTTTCTTAAAAGCTCTTAATTCCAAGAATCAAAATAATTCCAAATTCAAATTAAATTCTGTTTGAGTTAAATACACTGTTATATTGAAAAATTGATTGCTATAATTATAGAGTAACAATAAACAATTATGAAAGGCAAAATTTTACATTAAAATGCAATAATTTATGAATTTGCGTAATAGAGTCTAGAATATTAGAGATAAGAAACATGCTGTGCTTGTTATAAAATCATTTAGAAAACCAATTGTGATAATAATGATAATGTACCGGTATGTGAATTATGTATTGCATTTGGATACAATTTGTTCCTTTTTCTTGCAGCAATCTTCTCATTGTTTTTACCATGGGTCCCTCCGTGGATTTCAACATTCCATTGTAGCTCTAAGCACCTGTGATGGTATAAGGTACGCTCTCCTGTTTTTAATAAGGTTGTCTGAATCAGACCGCATCCTTTGATGTTTTGATATATTCTGAGTCATCGGGAGTTAGAGGTCATCATAATTAGTGATTGCTGGCCAGGTACAAATGCCTCCAGGTGACTCTTGTTTATGAAATGGTGGACACAGGGGTTCTCAAAGATTAATGAACAGATTATAACTAAGACGCATTACAATATGTATCACTACAGAATTAGCATGAGTTCATATAGAGAATCTGTCAGTGTGGGATAAAACAATTTTTTTAACAAGTACATGTATACGAATGTTGATGAACATTGTTTTCATTGTATTGATTTTATTCTGAAACTCTAATCTGTGACTGTATCATAATTAGATCTGACCATTGCAGAATTAAGTTCTGCTCCTTTTAAGATGATGCTATTAGAAATGATACCTTTTGGTGTATAGTCCTGAATTGATTAATCACCTAGTCTTGATGAGATTTGCAATCACCCAGTGCAGATTGCATGGAATTGATCCTCCAACTCGTTTTTCTTCATTAATTGAAAATTTACTGTGGCAGAGCTGTCTTTAGTATAATTGGTTTGTCAGGTTGAGCCTTAATCTGGAACGCCACCACCGAAATGGTGCATTCCCCTGTATTTCTGATGCTGAATCTAATAAGTGATATAAGCAAGGAAAGTTCTAAAAATAAAGAATGCTGGAACCCACATATAGATGCTGCTGATTGCCATTATATAAGTCACATTTCAAACGTCTCGTGCCGTTATTTGATACAATAATGCTTAGCCTTTCTGTATGATATTAGTGTGGGGGTGATCCATACTTTCTTGATTAATTAATTACACTGTAGAAATTTCCAAAAAGTTCAGTTTTTTCAACAATTAAATTATGTTGCATTGTATTTTGTCTGACCTTATAGCCTACAGCCCAGGATTGGCAGTACATGAAACCTGTACTGTTAATGTAGGGGGAAAAAATATGAATTATGACTTTCCTTTCTCTGCAAAATGTCAACAGAAATGTGATAACAGGGGGTGTTACTAGGGCCTCGATTGTGGAGGGATTAGGCTTATCTCTCTGCAGGAGTTCTAGCTAGCTCAGCATCAGATTAATTTTCTCACACTGAATTTGAGGTGATAGATAACCACAGATCTGGGATGGGGTATTGATCAAATGATAATTTTTTGAGGATTATGTGTGTTTAAGGGCGAGATTGTCAGGGTATCTGAACTTCATTGCAACCTCTCTCCTGGTTGTCTTGGTTTTTTTATTTTTTTATTTTTTGATAAGTCTAGTGTAACATTGTTATATAACAGGTGTTTCATATATTGATGCATATCTGAAGTTGCGTGCGATATTCTGAATTATAAAGAAGAAAGGCAGATTGAATTCCCTGCATTTGATCTTTCTTAATCACCATAAAACCAGAAATTCACAGTCAGCAGAAAAGTTTATGTAAACTGACAACTTCAAAGAGTTGAATTGTCATGGCCATTTTTAAATCATTAAAGCTTCCTGGAAAAAAAAAGAACTCTGTATGAAAATAAAGGAAATTAATACTCAGATTTTATTTTTGATTTTTTTTTTTCGGAACAATGATTAATTGCTAGAAAAAATCATGTACATGTAATTAGAAATTTAATGTGGATCTGATGGTTTTAACTTGTTGACCATAGGTTTCGGAACCAACATAATTGTTCCTAAATAAACAAAAAGGATAAGGAATTTTATGATTTTGGAATTATTTTTTTGGAGAGGTATTTTTGTTTTGAGATTTATTTCATGATTTTGGGAATTAGGGTTTTTTGTTTGCTTGTCAAGATAGCCCCCCCCCTTTCAATTTGCTTCCGACGCCACTGTATCCACCCTCCATGATTCATAAGTCATAAATACCACAACAAACTTTGACCAGTTTACAATGATTAGGAAGATGGAAGAAATGTGTGATCTGTCAGTCTTTTTACACTTACGATTTGGAGAGGGGGGTGTAAGCAAATAAAGGCTGCAAGTGATTGTTAAAGAGATTGGTCAGTGTTTGATGAGGGAGGTTTTCATCCTACTGATGAAAGAGGGGTCAGGCCAGCCTGGATACAGAAACAACTTGTAAATGAAAACATACCATGGGTATATATAAACACAGCTCTATGGTGTTGTTTGGACATCAGGGAGCCATCGATAAGATCCAAACGTCACATTTAGGAGGCATAGATGGATTGGTTTATGGCATGATTGAAAACAGATAGCTACAGGAAGGATGAAAATCCCCCACTGAGTGTTTGATTCTTTGAGTTTGATAGTAGCGAAGTAATTGATTCTTAGTATTCAAAAAGGTTTTGGTAAGGGAGATAATGCAGCCAATTTTTGATTTGAAGGGAGATAACTCACAAAGGGCAGATGTAAGTGGTAGCTTGGGTAAGCTAGCTTACAAAAACCAATTTGTGTGGATTGCAAGAATTAGCAATGTATTTCAAGTATTTCAAGGATTCTTGTTTTTATGAGGGATAAAGATTATAAGATTTCCAAGACTTCTACTGATCTTCTGTACGGATAATACTTTAGAACATACATCGATCCTCAAAGACAGATTTTTATGTTGTTTGTTTTATAGCTGTTTGGTTCATTTGGTGTATCTTAAATTCAACTGTCATTCCTTTCATCAAGATATTGCTTAAATACAATTACTGAATTGATACAACTTTTATACATTTATACAACATTTATGCATCTGAGGGTGTATCCTATGAAATCAAAACACTTTTTCTTACGTAATGTTTTCTTTATCACACAGAAATGCATGCTCAATATTCTGATTGCTCTGAGAGACTAATGCCAACTAATGTTTTTGATTCCTACAGGGGTTTGATATCAGATGGGCGCGTCTCCTATCATATAGACCCTTCTCCCGAGCATGGACCGGGGCATCATAAATTGTACATAGAACCTGATGATCCGGTGCAGCGGCGAGGTATGTCGTTGTCCTGTCTGTGGTTACTGACCCCACACCATCAAACTCTCATAGTGGCTTAGACAGTATAAGTAGATAACACGATAGTCACAAGTCTGTTTATGGTTGCAGGTCTATATCATAATAAGACTTACAGTCCATGATAATTAGTCTAGAACCTTATGTTCACTAACCAGTGTTTAGATGCTGTTTGATATTTGTTCTTTCTCACTCAAATATCTTGAATATATTTTATTTTTACAAGCAATTATGAGATAGTGGTCAGATCCACATACTGTGGAATCATTTAATTTCGTGGGGGCCAATTTTCGTGGATTGTGGGTTTTTTGCATATTCGTTGGGATGTAATTTCGTGGATGCGTCAGTTTTTAGTTTCAGATGGTAAACTAAATCTTTTATAACTAATTTTCGTTGAGGATGTAAATTCGTGGGCGAGGGCTACCCACGAATACCACGAAAATTGAGCCACCACGAATTCTAATGATTCCACAGTATTTGTTTTTATGTGTAAACATTTTCATTGCTAAATGTTTTTTTTTTCATAAATTTCTTAGTGATTAATACAATATTTAATAATGAACATGCTGGATGGGATAAGCAGGAAACATGTACACCACACGTAATGTTATGTACTTATGGCTTTTTATGCAAAAAAAACAAAAAACAGTAATCCAATAGATTACCTCTTTTGGAACTAAACTCATAACAGATACTTAAATTAATTGAATTGCTGGAAATCATTTATAAGTCTCATGGGGCCATTTTTTGTGGCATATCTCATTACCAAATCAATCTTCAGAGTTGTTGAAGAGGAGTAATTGATGGGCAATATAAAGTATGCATGCATGCATCAATATAGATGTATCCAAAGAAACAAGCAGTGTAATTTCAGCCGTTCGATTCTAATCTATTTGTAAATTTCAGTTTGAAGACAGCCCATTATATCTAGCTGCAATTAGATTGCCCATATTTGCATATTGGTTTAAATTTTTTTCATTTGTTTATTCTTTTTCAGATGAAAAATTAGTACATTCCAGTTTGCATGCAAATGCAACATTAAATTATTTACATACCAGAGATTTCCTTCATAGGGTAGGTGATTTCTGTAAAAGTAATTAAAATAAAAACAGGTAACATATTAGAATGATAATTGGTTGCTACATGTAGCAAGCCTACCAGAGTAAACAATAATATTATTCATGTATTAGGGTTTTTTTTCTTCGGTCTGAACCAAATGAAACACTGTTTCATAATTAACTTCACATTTGCATGTAAGGCTATCATTAATCATCAAAGGCTTGAAACATACCGTAACTTTCATATTGCAACCAAATTTACTGTTAGTTCAGTTTCATATAACTGCTTTCTCGATAATTATGTTGTAACCATGGTGACACATTACATTGTAGGTCCGTCGTGAACTTCGGGGTCCCTATGATGGAAACAGCAATGCCCGGTTTATTGAGATGTACATTGTGAATGATCAAAGAATGGTATTCTTCACATTCTTTTTCCTTTATTATGGAAATATTGCTTTTTGATAAGACATTAGTGTCCTGTACCTATGCCTTATATTTAATTTTGCTAATAACAAAGGCTTTTTCTTTTATGAATTTATTCATATTAAACAATTTCTAAATATTGCTCAAGTTTATGAATTAAATCAGCAATCTGAAGATGGCTGCTATATGAAATAAACATTTCTACAGTTTTGCAGCAGCGACTTGTATTCATTATTTCATTGTTAGCTTTTTCTGGAGATGTTTCATTGTGTTTTAGTATGAGAGATACATGAGGCAGGACAGACAAGTGATACAGCGATCAAAAGACATCGTGAACATAGTCAGCAAGGTAAATCACTACTATATATAACATAGTCAGAAAGGTAAATCACCAGTATATAATGTAGTCAGCAAGGTAAATCACAAGTATATAACATAGTCAACAAGGTAAATCACCAGTATATAACATAGTCAGCAAGGTAAATCACCAGCATATAACATAGTCAGCAAGGTAAATCACCAGTATATAGCAAGGTAAATCACCAGTATAAAACATAGTCAGCAAGGTAAATCACCAGTATATAACATAGTCAGCAAGGTAAATCACCAGTATATAATGTAGTCAGCAAGGTAAATCACAAGTATATAACATAGTCAGAAAGGTAAATCACCAGTATATAACATAGTCAGCAAGGTAAATCACCAGTATATAGCAAGGTAAATCACCAGTATAAAACATAGTCAGCAATGTAAATCACCAGTATATAACATAGTCAGCAAGGTAAATCACCAGTATATAATGTAGTCAGCAAGGTAAATCACCAGTATATAATGTAGTCAGCAAGGTAAATCACCAGTATATAACGTAGTCAGCAAGGTAAATCACCAGTATATAACATAGTCAGCAAGGTAAATCACCAGTATATAACGTAGTCAGCAAGGTAAATCACCAGTATATAACATAGTCAGCAAGGTAAATCACCAGTATATAACGTAGTCAGCAAGGTAAATCACCAGTATATAACGTAGTCAGCAAGGTAAATCACCAGTATATAACGTAGTCAGCAAGGTAAATCACCAGTATATAACATAGTCAGCAAGGTAAATCACCAGTATATAACATAGTCAGCTAGGTAAATCACTAGTATATAACATAGTCAGCAAGGTAAATCACTAGTATAAAACATAGTTAGCAAGGTAAATCACTAGTATATATAACAAAGTCAGCAAGGTAAATCACTAGTACATGTATATGACTATACATGTGTACTGGGCCCAAACCTGGGGTCCATAGAAGCTATCAAAAGGAATTTGGCAACGAATTAACAAATATGTTTGTATTTATGTAAGAATCAGGTTGCAACCTGCTCTAAACCATCTTCCCAAGTCAAGGGTTTCTGATCTGCACCTCTCCTCACAAAAAGAATTTTTAATAATGCAACTTCTGTACATATTTGTATATCATCTTGGCAGGTCTGTGACTTAATTATAGTGAACTCTTGCAGTATCAAGTGAAAAGGATGTAAAAACAATTAAGTAGTGAACAGTTGACCACTTAAAATTATGATAATCATAAGATTTTCAGCATTGCACTGCGTAAATTATCTCTGTTATGCGTAAAGATGACTAGTAGTCAAACGGTTTAATGCACAACACATCTTATGTAATTTTAAATACTAGTGAGTTAATTTAAGATAAACGGTATTGGCCTGTGTCATCGATAGCTGTTAATGGTTCAGTATTGGCCCTGTCACATGACAAACACTGGTTCCCTACCACACATCCTTGCTGCTGATGACTAGGATGGGGCATGGCCTGCTCTGGAACTCATTATCATTGCTATATTTTATAAGTATAAATGTTTCAAAATTTATATGAATTTTTTTTTAAATTTCATTTAGGCAATTTTCACTTCAATCAAATTAGTGTTCGATTTTGCAAATGATTCAAGATATAGTCAAATACGAGGACAAACTTAGGTAAAAAGAAATATACTCTCTGAGATAATGCCAGTAATATGATGTATCAGGAACAGCTGCAATGAGGAAGTTATCTATATATAGTTTTAACAAAGTGCTGTTTTTTGTTTAATTTATCTAAAACAGAGATTCATGGTTTTATTTTAAAATAACTCATGTTTGGATTATAACCAAAATTCTGTATGCATGTATCAAGTATTCCTTCCTTAACACTTACAAGTTTGGAAATTTCCATTTTTCGATTTAAGTCAAAAACAAGAAATTGCTATCTTTATAGATATAGTACATTTTATTTTTTTTATTTTCTATGTTGCTAAATGGCCTTCAACAATATTTCTGTAATACACCTGTAGTGTCTAGGTGTGTCATACATACCGTATATCCTTTAATTTTTTAAATGATTTATTTTTTCGCTCTTTTCACGATCACTATTACATTGCAAATTATTGAATACGCAGAAATTTTATTCTATATGATAATTTATGATAAGAAAATTTTTAAATTGTTAAAAAAATGGCTGATGCAAATTAAAAATGTTTGGATCCTCATTTTCCCCATTTTTGCAAATTTTGTGACACACAAAAAAAAAAAAACCCAGATAAACGGTATACTGAATGGGTATGTTTTCAATTTGATAGCATGAATAATGATGGTATACTTGGTAACTCTTATTTAAAATTTCATTTTCTTTGAACTCAAATCTGTTACATGCATTGTCATCATGATAAGGTCAATCTTATTTCATTTGTTTTGTTTTAATTTTGTAGCTTTACAATCCACTGAATATCTACATAGCTTTGGTGGGAATTGAGATTTGGGAGCAGGACAATTTCCAAATACAGCCCCAGGCCAACGACACACTGGAGCGATTCCTGAACTACAGAAAATACAGCATTAACCCCAAGCATGAAAACGACAATGCCCAGCTGATCACGTAGGTTGCCAACCTCACTTAATAACTTCCTCTTTGAGGTGTTTAAAACCTTCATGTTTTTGCCACAAGTTGAAAGAATGAATCCTCTAAACATCAAAAATTGGCCCCATGATTTGCAGAGGAATCAGATTAAAGATTTTCTACATATTATTGACTCATCCTTTCCTTCAAACATTGAGGTTTTTAAATTTCAATTTTACTTTTTACTTACTTGCACTGTAATTAGGCATTGTCTCTATCAATATAGATATGTAGTATATTTGTCCAAAGAACTAAAATTTAGATTATCATAACAGTTAGTCTTGCAAAGTGTAGAAAAATCATTCTAAAATGATAATTATGGATTTTGCCTATAAAATAGAAGAGTACATAATGCTCTATTTAGGGCTGCTGCAATAGCTCAGTGATTAAGGCACTTGCTTTGTTAAGGAAAGATTTTTTGAATTCTGACAATAGCTACAGCAGACCTCAGATCATGGTATCTCAGCTCACATAGATCTCTACTACACAAAGTAGCAATATTTTGAAGCGGATCCAAGGATCTGATTTTAATCATAAAGTTCATACATGTTATTTGAAATGAAAGAGTGTCTTGATATTAGGCTTGAGCAACCAGTTCACTGCATTGGCCTTAAATCACTAAAAGTTCAAATATATGTATAATGCTTTTACCAGTAGCTGCTTATAGGTAATGGTATTCGCTCAGGTGAGAGATGATTATCAGGTATCCTGCACCTCCCCAAAAAATCACATTTTCAAAAGAAAAAACCCCCTATAACCAAAGCTAGTAATGACGGACACTTAACGTGTCCTCAAGTTTGTTTTTCATCATAGATGTCCTGGTAATTGTGAATATACAAAGTGCAGTTGTTTGCTAGCAGTGTAAATGTATGTATATTTCAGTGGCATGACCTTTCGTGATGGCGTGGTGGGAAAGGCCATCAAAGCATCTATCTGCACCCATCAGTATTCCGCAGGCGTTTCCATGGTAATCAGAGTGGCACTTTTATTTGTTGATGGCAAGACAATGAGGTTTAACAAGATGACCATTATTTCCCAAATATTATAGTAACTCAATTTAAGGAAATGAAATCTATCTGTTGCCTTACTGTTATTGTATGGTCCTTTTTGTATTGAAATCTTAATTTTAAATTAGTACATGTAGTTCAATGTACCTGCAAACAAATATTATATTTATTATATCACAATACACTAGCTGAAGAAGTAAGGTTTGAGAGCTTTGCTTCTGACTAAATTTACAAGCAAAATCATTTATATCTAATCAGATTTTGAATTTCTAATGTTTTGAGACATTAAGATAAACTTTGAGATAACGAATACTGTAAACAGGGTTATTTTCACCATGCGTTATTTTCGCCCTTCTTTTCTTGCAAATGGTTTTGCCCCATCTTGAATTCGCCTAGACAAAGTTGTGTTTACAGAGATATAATTTAAGACATTGAAATTTGTCCAGTCTTAAATTTGCCCACTGACAACGAGGGTAAAAGGGGCAAAAATAAAACGGGGGCAAATAATTCCCTGTATACAGTATTAAATTAACCAAGGAAATGGTCGTCTTTGTAAACCATGTTGTCTTGTCTGTAGTAAATGGTGTTGAGTGTTGTAAACTAACAATGCAACCAATTATTTTGTTGTAGTGGCCAGCAGTTTAACAATAACGTTTTGGGAAAAGCTTATGTAAATACCATCTGTACGTTTAGTTCCTCTGGTGGTGTTTCGTCCGATCCGGTAGTAATTTGTTTTACACGATTCAAAACTATCCACACTAATCTCCTCTTCGACAATCCAAAAATTTTAAATTTCAGCTAGCATGTTCTAGAAAATTAAAACCTGTCATATTAGACATAACTTCACTTTTTATATTTTCATCCCAAAACTTGGAGAAATCTGTGTTAATATCAACTTTGCATTTACTTGATCATGCAAAGTTATATGATATATCAATGCATGTATGATTCAAATATATACACTGATGAATCTGCATGAATGATTGGTGGATATTTTACATTTTGAACTTTAATAAGATATTCTAATTGAAAAGAAATGGCATGAAATGTTTGATGAATTTTGCAGTGGATTTGCTTATTGCTCAATGCACTTGGCAATGCATTTACTGGCATCATTTTCAAGGCATGATTATACTGTATTTAATATTAGACGCATGTTATCAAAAGTCTGTGAGTATGTTACATTGTACAGCAAGCCAAGGCTAAATCTGTTCAGATTTAGGAATGCATTTTTGTGTGCCTATTTGTTATCAATTATAGTACATGCATATACACATTTACAGTATGTTAAACAATCACAGATTTACTGCCATAAAATATTGAAAGCATTTGATATATCTGCATATTTTGTTTTTTGATATCATTGTTTTGAAAAGATGATAAACAGATATTTGCAATTTAGATGTGAAAATATTTTCTTAGATCTGAAACTACAAGCCAAATTTAACTTCTTTTCTTCATTGTTTGTGTCTAAAAGTATATTATAAGATTGACCATTATGTATATTTCTATTTAATACTTGATATTATGCAAGATGAATAATTTGAATTTGTATGTACAAGTTTGCCATCATTTTAATGATCTGTTAAAGCAAGTACCAATACTGCAGTGTAAGCAATAATGTACCACTGTCGTTGTCTGTATCTGATGTTCACCATTTTTCTCTCTGGGACAGGATTCCAGGAACCAGCTGATTCAGGTAGCCACCACGGTGGCGCACGAGCTGGGACACAACCTGGGGATGGCCCACGACAACTACTCCTTCTGTCAGTGTCCAGACGACAAGTGTATCATGGCCCCCACTCAGGGCGGGTAAGTCATAACAAATACTGTGCATTCCTAATTAAATGCGAGGAATTAATATCCAGGTAAAATAGCAAGAAGAACATTACGTGGATTTTAAAATTTCACTTTGATTTTTTGGACAGATGTAAACTGTAATGAAACTTTGATAAAAAAAAAAATGGCATTTATGATTTTATATTCTCGTGATTTCATGCAAAACTGTTGAATCGCAGAATTAAGTACTTGAATAAAAAGAAAGAATCTACAGTACTTCCAGAACCTAACACAGAATGTTTTAAATTTGAAATATCTGTATCAGGGTTGTTTACTTCTGTAATAATTGTATGTAGAATAATTCTGAGAAAAGCACTGTCTGGTACATTTATTTAATGGAAAGGAAATATCTTTGATTTATCATAAATTAAAGATTTTAATTAGATGGGGAACACTAGAGTTTCATTTTGTATTCAAGAAGTATTTGTGAGGTCAGAATATATAGCATATTAAATATACACTTGTATAAAATTTAAAAAAAAAAATGAAATGAATAATTGACATTATTTCAGCATTGCCCCTCCCACAAAATGGTCAACATGTTCAAAGATATCTTTGGCTGAGAACTTTGAGATAGGGATGGATTACTGTCTACGAAACAAGCCAGAGAAGTTGTACGATGGTCCGGTCTGTGGGAACGGGTTTGTGGAGATAGGGGAGGAGTGTGACTGTGGGCTGCCAGAGGTGAGTACATACCTACCTGTATACAGTACACACCTACCTGTGTACAGTACATACCTACCTGTATACAGTACACACCTACCTGTATACAGTACACACCTACCTGTGTACAGTACATACCTACCTGTATACAGTACACACCTACCTGTATACAGTACACACTTACCTGTAGACAGTACATACCTACCTGTGTACAGTACATACCTACCTGTATACAGTACACACCTACCTCTCTACAGTACATACCTACCTGTGTACAGTACACACCTACCTGTATACAGTACACACTTACCTGTATACAGTACACACCTACCTGTGTACAGTACACACCTACCTGTGTACAGTACACACCTGCCTGTATACAGTACACACCTACCTGTATACAGTACACACTTACCTGTATACAGTACACACCTACCTGTGTACAGTACACACCTACCTGTGTACAGTACATACCTAGCTGTATACAGTACATACCTACCTGTGTACAGTACACACCTATCTGTGTAAAGTACACCCTTACCTGTGTACTGTATACAATACACACCTACCTGTATACAGTACATACCTACCTGTATACAGTACATACCTACCTGTGTACAGTACACACCTACCTGTATACAGTACATACCTACCTGTATACAGTACATACCTACCTGTATACAGTACACACCTACCTGTGTACAGTACATACCTAGCTGTATACAGTATTCACCTACCTGTATACAGTACACACCTACCTGTGTAATTCAGGCTTGGGGCGAATTACATTGTAAAGTAATGCTTTACATGACCATTACTTCATGAATTTGGGCATTAAATTACCATTACCATTACTTGATTTTCTTGAAGTAATGCATTACATTACCATTACATGAGTAAAGTAATGCATTACCATTACCATTACTTTGTTTTAAAAAAGTAAAGCTAATAAAGAGTTTTTGCAAATGTTTCAAATATAAAACACTCTTTTAACATATCTACAGGTTCATGTTCAGTATCAGGTTCAAATTCGATGACTATGTATACAAGAGTCATTCTTTATTTGCTCAATATATAATAATCGTGTGGCATTATGAACAACATATTACATAAGTAAAAAGATATTTATAGACATTTGGCATGATACAATATCAGATATGATATAGAGACACAAAATTCGTGCATAATAGAAAACAATTTATGGATTAATGTTGCGGTTATTAAAAAGCTAAATAGAGATATTTCCCCAGATAACACAAATCTTTATAATTTTGGACACTTAAGGTCAGACGACACGTTCCTCAATTTTAGATAACTTTTTCCAGGAATTTGTTAATGGTTTACTACTACTTTGACAAGCTTTCTTGCAAAAAATTAGGGTAACTTACCAGGCATTTCTGCAAAATACTAGAGTATGCAATTTCCTATATAATCTTGAGTTCTTGAAAATATACTTGATTTGCTGATATAAAAATAAATACATCTACAGCACAGGGAAATTCACTATATTACAACTATATATCCGCCGGGACGCGGCTTTGAACTCACGACCTCTAGAACCTATACACTTCTTGCAGTGTGTGGCCACGGTTCTAACCACTCGACCATATAAACACATAACCAAACACAAGTAAATTTTGATCATTTTTAAAATAATTATAAAATTAATATTTTTTAATGGAACTCTTTATTACGAAGAGATACAAAAAATATTCTCGAGGAACGTGTCGTCTGACCTTAATTAATTTATAGACAGAGGGTTTTGCCTAGTTATATTTCTTAATATATTTTAATCGGATTTCTTTATGCTGAGGACACTTTAAGACAAAAGATTGCTGTTGAACTTTATGATCAAAGTTTCAAAGGTTTCATCTTTTAACTGCATCCTATTAGTTTGAAAATCTTCCCAGCTATACTAAATAAACGTTCTACAGGTGCAGTGGAAGCTGGGACTGAAAGATTGTTTGACAAACTTTATCTTGGGATATATTAAGTGAAAAAATAGAAGAAATACATGAATCTTGTATTTTCTATCAGTCCAAACTAATGTACTTAATATACATGTACAACAGAGAGAGAGAGAGAGAGAGAGAGAGAGAGAGAGAGAGAGAGAGAGTATAATTATTTTCAAACGGGTTATAATATTGGAAGTGATTTTGAGTTTCATCATGGATGGACAGTGCATTCATTTTGCCCTTAAAGGTGCATGTCTGTCCCCTATTCTATTGGGATATGGCATAGGGAAGGGGATTGGGGTGTTTAGCACTTCTTATAACAATAGATTGTTTTGATACTTAGGTTATCCTTGGGGCATAGTGTGTTGTTGACACAGCTTTATTGAAGTGCAAACTAATTGGAGTAAATTGTTTAAATGATTTAAAACTCTTAAAAACAACACTCATAAAAATGTTATGAAACTGTGTTGTTAAATCTAGTAATATGAACAATTTAAAAATGAAATTTTAAAAATCTTTTTTAATACAACCAAAACATTTTTATTTCAAGAATTATTTCTGTCTTCTTTATAATAAAGTTAATCAAATTCAATTTCAGCTATTCGTTTATTCATCACATTTTTTTAAAGTGAACATGCATAAATAAGCAAGGTAATGCAAAGTAATGCCATGTAATGCCAGCATTACACTAAATTTTAGAAAGTAAGCATTACCATTACTTGTAATGCTAATTTTGTGGCATTACAATTTACTAGCATTACTTTGAAAACATGTAATGCATTGCAATGCATTACCATTACATTTAGCATTACCCTAAGCCTGCTGTGTATAGTACATACCTACCTGTATACAGTACATACCTACGTGTATACAGTACACACCTACCTGTGTATAGTAAATACCTACCTGTATACAGTACACACCTACCTGTGTACTGTGTACAATACACACCTACCTGTACAGTACATACCTACCTGAATACAGCACACACCTACCTCTCTACAGTACACACCTACCTGTATACAGTACATACCTACCTGTATACAGTACATACCTACCTGTTTACAGTACACACCTACCTGTGTACAGTACAGACCTACCTGTGTACAGTACATACCTACCTGTATACAGTACATACCTACCTGTATACAGTACATACCTACCTGTATACAGTACACACCTACCTGTGTACAGTACACACCTACCTGTATACAGTACATACCTACCTGTGTAAAGTACATACCTACCTGTATACAGTACACACCTACCTATATACAGTACATACCTACCTGTATACTGTGTACAATACACACCTATCTGTGTAAAGTACACCCTTACCTGTGTACTGTATACAATACACACCTACCTGTATACAGTACACACTTACCTGTATACAGTACACACCTACCTGTGTACAGTACACAACTACCTGTGTACAGTACATACCTACCTGTATACAGTACACACCTACCTGTGTACAGTACACACCTACCTGTATACAGTACATACCTACCTGTATACAGTACACACCTATCTGTGTAAAGTACACACCTACCTGTGTACTGTCTACAATACACACCTAACTGTATACAGTACATACCTACCTGTGTACTGTGTACAATACACACCTACCTGTATACAGTACACACCTACCTCTCTACAGTACACACCTACCTGTATACAGTACATACCTACCTGTATACTGTGTACAATACACACCTATCTGTGTAAAGTACACCCTTACCTGTGTACTGTGTACAATACACACCTACCTGTATACAGTACACACCTACCTGTGTACAGTACACACTTACCTGTATACAGTACATACCTACCTGTGTACAGTACACACCTACCTGTATACAGTACACACCTACCTCTCTACAGTACACACCTACCTGTATACAGTACATACCTACCTGTATACTGTGTACAATACACAACTATCTGTGTAAAGTACACCCTTACCTGTGTACTGTGTACAATACACACCTACCTGTATACAGTACACACCTACCTGTGTACAGTCCATACCTACCTGTGTACAGTACATACCTACCTGTGTACAGTACACACCTACCTGTATACAGTACACACCTGTATAATGGACAAAATTTATTTCTGTGAAATTTTTTTTTCTGCATCTACTGAATAAAACCATTTGCTATTTTTTGGTACCAGGACTGTAAAACGAGGTGTTGTGATGCAAGAACCTGTAGACTGACCGCAGGGGCAGTGTGTGCCACGGGGAAGTGCTGCGACACCCAGGCCTGTGTGGTAAGTGGGCCACGGATATAATCATTCTCCATTGTAGTCTTAATGAAAGTGCTATAGCTTTCACATTCTGATTTAAAGGAATGAGATTTACAGTACATTCAGCAATTTTGAGAAGCCACAGAAGCATTGCACTTTTCCTTCCATTAAAAAAAAACTTTTTTCTTTGGAGGTTAACATGAATTTATTATTTTTGATTATAGTTAAACTTTTAGTTTCATATCTCCAAGTTCTAAAGTCCACTGTATTTAAATGAAAATAATAAAAGTTTCCCTGTCCTTTATTAAGCTTAAGCCGCGAGCCACTCTGTGTCGAGGATCTTACGAGGAATGTGATCTCCCAGAGTTCTGTAACGGAGAGTCAGAGTACTGCCCAGCAGACGTGTACAGGAAAAATGGAATAGAGTGCGGGAATGGCCAGGTGGGTACTTCAGGGGAAAATGGGCGGAACAATTCCAATGTGGGGATTGGGCGGAACAGATCTTTAGGTAAAGGAAAGAGGGTGTATGAGGATTAATGATATTGCATCATAAGTCTTCAGCAGTTTGATGGAAGACTCTTTGTATTTAGATGTTGAAGCGTGTGTCTCATGTGTATGTGTGTATTTTAATCTCTACCTGTATCTACACAAAAGTATATTCAAAGATCTACTCTAAACATAAAAATTCTTTGCAGTCATATTGCTTGAATGGGAAATGTAAGACCCACACAGGACAATGCCGCCTTCTCTGGGGGCCGACGGGGAGAGTGTCTGACCCCATCTGTTTCCAGCACCTCAATGTAAATGGGTCCAGTACAGGGAATTGTGGGTACAATTTACACACTCGGCGATACACTCGGTGTGACAAAGAGTAAGCACCTTTTTAACAGTATATTTCACATATTAGATATCTAAATCAATGTGGGACTTGACCTGTAACAAAAGGGGATTATGTTATTCATTTCTGTTTTTTCCCTTTTGTAAGCTACTTTTTTTAAGATAACCAGTAGGTCCATTTTCCTGTGTTTTAGCTTTCTTGTATTTTATCATTAAATTTAGAAATAAGTTGTTATAAAGAATTTTTTTTGCAATTATTTTTACCTATATATTCAAAATTACATTTATGGTTCACGTGTTTAACAGCAATACATGTACTGGTATATGATATTTAAAAACAATGGGTCATTCAGAACTTATCTCTCACTCTTTGCTAGCAGTGATGTCATGTGTGGACTACTTCACTGTGTTCATCTGAATGAGAAGCTCATGTTTTGGAGGGAAACCCTGAGTGTTGCCCTGCCCGCCTCCTTCCTGACCAAGGGGTCAAAGACCTACATCTGTCGATCAGCCACGCTAGATGTAGGGCTTAACATGCCCGACCCGGGCCAGGTCCCTGATGGGGCCAAGTGTGGGCATGAAAAGGTAAGCCTTTCTCTGCATATTAGTTGGGCATGTGTATTTTCTGCTCTCTTCAGGTCACTGCAAACTGTCGCAAGCTGTCGGGGGTTAAACCAGCAATGTTTTTCCTATACATTTTACCATGAAATGTCAAAAAACATTTTAGAAATTAATTCAAGCATAATTTTCATGTTTTACAGATATGTTACAACCATTCATGCACATCTTTAGCCAGAATTCCAACAAAAGAGTGCCCAGACTGCAACAATAATGGGGTATTTCAGTGTTTGTTCATGCTATTTAGCTGATCAATTTTCTACTATTTGGTGTAGGGATACTTCTGTTCATAAATATAAAGCAAATCGGTCCATTACAGTGTACTAAAAGATATTTTTTGATAGATTCCATGAAAATTACCTATTCCTATCAATAATGTTGATGAAAAATATATCGCGGCTTAAGTTTATCGGTATATTCTCATTGATTTCTTGCTGCAGTTTTGAGATTGAACATTCTAAACCTTTGTCATCATTTACAGGTGTGTAATAGTATCGGTCAGTGCCACTGTAATGAAGGGTTTGGTCCTCCTTTCTGTAATGAGCCCGGGTATGGAGGAAGCATACACAGTGGACCAATCAAAATTAAAGGTAGGTCTAGTGTAATAGAAAGGTCAAGTGTAATAGAGAGGTCAAATGTAATAGAAAGGTCAAGTGTAATAGAAAGGTCAGGTGTAATAAAAAGGTCAGGTGATATAGAAAGGTCAGATGAAATAGAAAGGTTAGGTGTTACTGAAAGGTCAAGTGTATAAAAAACAATTTGCAAGGAACTATTTTTTAGGGAAACTGGAAAGTGAATTTTATAATTTGTTATTAATCCCATTTACTAACCTGTTAATCAAGGCGTAGATTTACACTTGATTAATCTACATGTTGTTAACATGCTGTAAATGATAAACAAAGCTGTGGTAACAATCAAGTGTAGAACCACTAATGGACTAGTAATGGTAAATATTGAGGGGACAGATTTATAGGTGTATTGCCTGGTGACCAAAACCACAGATACGCTAGTCAAAGTCATTCAGTAACTAAAAGAAGGAGTTGGCCATATTGCCCAAAGATACATGTATTGCCAAAAGAAAGAGCTAGAGTTTGATAGCATTAAAGCATTAAGGAATGTAATGCTTCGAAAAATTACTGTTTATCAATTGCAGGGTACTCTTTAACGTACTAGTATTCAAAATCGAGATATTAATGATTTTTTTATGCAAATATAAATGTTTGGGACCATCAACTAATTACTATTTGTATGGTGTATCTTTTAAGGATGCAGTAATTATCTACATTCCACCAACCTAATTAAATAATTAACATATTAAACTTATATAACTGGTTCAGAAATGCATCTTATTTGTTATATATGGGTAGTTATTATTTAGATAAACTAAGTGTTTCAGAGATTAATGATAATCATGTCTGTTAGTTGTCCTCCTAATGTGAGCATTGAACTTGCAATGATAACCTTATTAATTTAATAACACACAACTTATTAAATTGATTTCTAAGAATCCAGTTTGCATCCTTATACCCCTTGTTTTCCTCATTATCAGCATTTTAAACACAGATTTCCAGAATACAATGCAAATATTAACATATGTATATTGAGTATTGTGGGGGTGCTGTAAAGGTTTACCTTTTTGGGGTCAGATAATGCAAACAAATGAAACATTCTCATAGTTTTATTTTCTAATGTTTGAAGAAAAAATCCACCAAGATATAAGGAGCTTATATTACAAACTCTTTATTTTCAAATGATATTTGCCAAAATATTCCAGTACCAAAATAATTACAGTTCAACTTTGTAATCTTGAATACAAAGGATATATCAAAGTGATTTGTAAGTCCCAACCGCTTATGTTTAACAATTTTACCCCGTATATATTTCGAACACTCGAATATCTTGAAGGTTTATAACAGTCCCATCAAGTTTGAGATAACCAAGTTTGACTGTATATTGTATTATATTGTCATTTACATTGAGAAAAGTAGTTGTCTATATAATAATGAAATACATCAATTATTAAGGATTATTTCCTACAATAATGTTAATATGATAATATCACATACGGTAAGTGATCGGCACATACACTGTGAATTTGCATGTTTCTTTACAGACTCATCTGGGAGAACAACTGTGTCTTCATTGGACAATGTTGCTTGTGATATAGATTGTTTAAGTTTATCTGCTAGCACCAATAATTCTCTCTATGTGGCAATCATCTTTGCCATTGTGTTGCCAATTTCTAGTCTCTTTCTTGTGATTTGGTATTTTAAAAGGAAAAAAATAAATCAAAAAATTAAAAATGCTGTGTTTAGAAATCAAGGTTCATTTATTTAATTACTAGGGGAAATTATCCTGTAGCTCTTTTTTTTTTAAATTGTATATCTTTACAAATTTAACAGATATGGTGACAATATAGGTACTAGGCTGTTCTAGTGATGACAATGTTTTTCAGGGGGTTTTGAAATATAATTTCTTAAATTACAAACTTCTTAAGCATTTTGAACACAGAGTATCTTTAATTTAGAAAAAAAACCAAAAAATAGACTGATTTCTCCTTATATATTTTGATCTTTTTTTTCAAAAGACGTACTCTACATGTATTGAAGAATATGTATTTTAAAGCAGAACTCATTCTCAGTATCAAATTGGGCTGAGTCTTCGGTCCCTTCTAATAATTTTTAGACTGCCAATCTTAAGCAAAAGAGAAATTCTGTTTGGACAAAGAATCTTTTTATACAATTCTGCTCTCTTAGGTTGCAAAGATGTAATAAATTCATTAAAGATCAGTTTAATTTTTTCAAAATAAATTTTTCTTAATATTTAAGAACATCAATAGGGTATCATAAATATGGAAACTACAAAATAAAGGTTAGTTGAAAATTCAAACATTCTAGCATTCTTTGATTAAGCAAATTAGAAGAATAGTGACAAACCTTTCTTGAAGCTATTAGTCATGGCCTAATCTTGGCCTGTTAAACAGAGCTTTGAAACAGATTTTAATCCTATCTCTTTAATTCTATGCACCCTTACATAATAACTTTCACCAACTGGTTTTTCTTCTTGTGTCATTGATATTGCTTACGTTATGATTTGGAACTTATTAATCTGAATTCAATTCTTTTTTTATTCACTAATACAACAAAGTGGATGTGAAATGGATTCGTAAGTTTGAGATAATTAACATTGTGTATTTTTATTAGTTTGCTTTTGTAAAGTACACATATAATAATTTGCTCTCTGCTAATATACTACCGGGTATATAAGTGAGCCAACAGTTTTCATCAAATTTGCAACATATTTTGTTCCACATACAAAGTTAGTTTTTTATTTTTTGCTTTTTTTGGTGGTGGTACATGCTTTTAGTAAACTGGGTGTTCCCCTCGTTATTCAATCAGCTTAATGTTTTGTTTCACAAGTAAATGTTTGATGCTGAAACATGCTGTAATTTATACTCTGTCCTGAGATGTTTTAGCATCACTTTTTGCAGAGTATTTTCAATGAAATGAAAAAATCACAAAATTTCTGCAACAAAATTTCTCACATATTTTTTTCAAATTTAAGGACATGACTGACATAAAGTCTTTTTGGTTTTTGCATTGTAAATGAATTAAAAATTCCTGGATTATGATGTTGAAAAATTGTGCTAGGTTTCCTTAAAAGTTTCTATTATTTTCGTAATAAATCTCCATTTTTTTTAATTTCCATTGGGAATTTTTCTTTCTTGACAATATCTACAAGTAAAGAGAAGGGAAAAGTTGTTTAACCTTTTTATATTGATTCCGATTGTTTTTCAGTGATTGATTTGTGTGTTGTCTATAAGATCATCAAAAAGTGATGCAGGAATAATGAGGGACAAGATATACACAGTGTAATACTGTATAGATTGTTTATACCTTTATGTCGACTTGAGTTATTTAAAAGTCAGGGTGTACAGTACTGATATAAAAACATTGAATTTTTCAGACAATAACGACCTCCTGATTGGCTTGCTGGTGACGTTTGCGATGATCATTGTGATTGGCTGTCTTGCTTTCTTGGCCTTCTTCTACAGAGAGTCTCTCAAAAAATGGTGGATCAATCACCCGGGAGGCTTGAAATACAGGTCATTTACATATCAATGAATATTCATATGTCAAGAAATAAATGCAATGCATAATTTACTATTGTAAAATTTTGATTCACTGAATTTAAATAAGTTTGTTTTTTTGCATCTTTCAGGGTTCCATGTTTTTCATTATCATCATGGAAACGTCCAAGAAATACATCGGGAGGAACAGCTGCTCAAACGAGAACTCCAAACACACAGAGAGATATATCAACACCTGTGTTTCAAAGCACAACTGCTAGCCAAAACCAAAACAGAACCATCAAAAATGAAACCAGTCCAGAGAAAGTGGCTCTAAAGCCCCAGTCTAAATCCAAGACCCCTGCTCACAGGCCAGATCCCCCAAAGTTCTTCAAGAAAAAGGAGAAACAGGAGTCAAGTTCTGCAACCTATCAAAATGTTGCTGTTAAAATGCCCCCCAATCAGACCAGACAGCAGGAGTCTTCATTTCAAGAAGTGAAACTTAATCCTGTGCCATCTGAAACAAAAGAATCTAAATCACTCTTCTCCAAATTTTCAAGAAAACTGTCCAGAAGTGAGGAGAGCAAACCAACAGAACCAGTTAAACCCCCTTCGTTTACTCCTACACCCAAACCCATCGTCAAACCAGGAACACAGCCTATTGGCAAGCTGCCAAAATCGGCATTAAAACCTTCCGCACCTGCAGCAGCCCTTAAACCATCAGCACCTTCTGCTGCTCTAAAACCAAATGCATCTGCTGCAGCACTTAAACCAACTTCATCGTCTGCTGCACTAAAGCCCTCAGCCCCATCGGCTGCACTGAAACCCTCAGCACCTAATGTTGCTCTGAAACCTTCTTCTCCAGCTACTGCATTGAAACCTGCAGTGAGACAAAACTCTAATTCTTCTAATTCTAGTCCCTCCGTAACGAGGCAAGATTCCAATTCTTCTGGAAGTGGAGTTGCAATGCGCAAAGAACGTGTCACACGTGAAATTTCTAACCCTGTGCTTATTAGCACAACAGACAGACGATCTCAAGCTTTTGTGCATGAGATCAAAGATGGTCAGTTGGTTCCACCTGTTCCGGCTCATGTGAACCGCAGCAGTTCTAGTAGTAGCAGCAGTGGTCATTCACCCTCCAGACCAAAATCTATGCCACTGCAGGCTCAAAAATTAGCATTCCTTGGGGACCAAAACCAAAGAGCTGCAGAGGAGCCTCCCAGAACATCCCCCCAAAGGCCACCTCCCAGCTATGAAAGTTATCTTAAATCCGCAGGTCAACCAGAGAAAAAGTCTGGACCACCAATTAGATTTGAGTCTGGATTAAGTAACTCTTCTGCTTCAGATGATGTGAATTTCCCATTAGCTAAAAATAGAAATCCCATTCCTAAATTTGGAAGCAATTCAAAGGAAGGAGCTTCTGGAAAGCCCCTGTTACCTAAAGTGAAATCCGCAGGTTATGTAACGGATCAACCGGATTCCAATGGCAGGAAAGTGAAACCATCCAGGTCACCACCTAAACCAGGAAAGAAGCTACCAAAGAAGCCAGCACAGGCAAGCTCATCCCTAGAGAAAACAGACTCTTTCGAAAAGGTGCAAGAAGCACCAGGCGTATCCCATATAAAAGCAATGTTTGATTCCATGGACGTTGGCAAGAAATCAATGTTTGGTTCCGATAATTCTCTTGGACAGGCAGGAATTAAATCTCCCCCTGTGACCGGTGAAACAAGACCCAAGCCCTCACCAAAGCCTGGGTCTGGTTCAAAGTTTAGGAGTGTAAATGTTTGAAAAATCGAGAGATCATTTTGTGATAAAAAGTTAAAAGTGATAGGGTGCCATTAACATGTATATAAATATATTATATACATGTACCATACATAGTTAATGTTAGAATATGTTTATAGAAAGTAGGCAGATATTCAAGAAAATATTTGTGTAGTTTGCATATTTTTATTAGTACATTAATTTACCTACTATAAAGTTAGAGATCAATAGAAACTTGAATATTAAGTGATATACTCATGAATTCAGACATATGAATTATTTTTTTTAAATGCTTTTAAAAACACTTATGGACTTTGTACAAGATGCTCATATTTTTGCCCATTATTATTAAGTAGATGTATTTACTTTCCAAACAATACTCATTTTTTTTTTAATGGAATTTAATTTTTTTTTCATTACACAGGTGCTTTAAACCAATTTGCAATAAATACCTCACTGATAAAAATGACAGGATTTTGAAGACACAAGGTTCACGCCAATCTTCTCTGCTGGTCAGATGCAATTTTTTTTTTTTTGCTTTGCTTTAAACCTTTGTCTTAATTTTTAAATTAAAAAAATATTAGCTTCCCTCCCCTTCTTCCCTCTCTGTTTTGTTTTTGTATTTAAGTTACTGATTTAATAAAACTCACACATGTAATGATAATATTGAATAGAATTACACATTTATATTTATGTATCCCTCCATATTGAATATATAATTATTATTATATATACATATGTATTTGCACTCAATGTGATATGATTTAATAGTTTTATCCTATATCACTCTTACCCATTCCTTTTTGAGAGATTATTATATCCTAGCTGTGAGATTTTATGTTATATATCTGTGAGAAGTCAACATAATTACCTGGTATTCTCATTCTATGAGTGTCTGTGGAGAGAGAGAGAGAGAGAGAGAGAGAGAGAGCTAGATCATCCACATGACCATGTGCCTTTTGTTTCAGAAACTCCCCGATTTTGTCTATCATTGACATGATAGACAATATGGTTATTTCGTACAGATAAAAAGTTGATCTAGAAAACAACTGAAACTTTTGAGCAGATGTACTGTACTTTTTTATCATTATTTTTTTTACATAGGGTGTATGATATTCTTGCCATATTGGTTTATATTAAAGATAATGGTGATATTTATCTTGATTCAATTCTTACTTTTTTTTTATACATGTATATATGATAAATGCTTTTAGTTGAATCTTGTTTGGCACCTAGTACAGCAAAATTAGAATTAGCTGGCAGCAATATCACGCCTAATGGCCTTGATTCAGATTACATGAATCTATTTATTTGTCAGGCATGTAAAATTGTCAATGCTGAGGTTTCATTAAAAATTTGTTGATATCAATTTTCATACATTTAAATATTACAATTCTTAATTTCAAAGATCTGTAATATTTTGGACAATAGACTTGCCAAACAAATTGTTGTCAGGTTTTGATTTCAATGTAGATTTAAATTTTTGGATCAAGTTATGAAATCCCAGAAAATTGATGCTTAAGAAATCATGTTGAAATCACATATAATTAAAATTCCTCCCATTTTCTGTCCAACTGTTTATTTGAAATTGGTACACATACTCAAAATACATCACATTTATAAGCCATTCAGTGTCTCAGTTATGACAATGAATTGACAAATTGTTCACAAATGAAACTTTTATCTTTGTTTGTAAGACATAAATTATTCATTGTACATGTAACGTCACAGATGATGCTCATTTTACGTGTATCTTTTATAAAGGATGCAAAACTTGTCAATGTCTATCATTCCAGTGTTCTGTGTCTTGATTTTCTTGCTTTCTTATATTTTTTTTTCTCTGTTGTTTTTGGTTTTATTTTTGTTTTGTTTGGTAAAGAATTTTGAGAATTTCTGCCTATATTATCACAGTTTTGTTAGCAAATTTAAAACAGCCTTTGCCATATGATGCTTTACCATCTGATTAATATAGAAACATACAACATGTTCTCCTATCTTGCAATACACTGATTAACTCATTTATGAAATGCTTAAGTTGAACTTCTTTGAAAATTTTACAATTTTGAGTTGCAATATTCAGACAATGTTCTTATTTCTGTTAATTATTTCAATCAGGTATTTTACAATATACCTTTGAAATTGTCAAAGAAATAGTAAACATGTTTTGTTGATTTTTTTTCCTTATGTTTAAATTTTAACAATGCATAGAATTATGTTGATGAAGAATAAATATTACTGAAAAAATTAAGAATTGTTTCTTAGATGGTTTTTTATGTCAAAATGTACTACATGTACATGCATGTATCTATATCCTGTGCAGTTATATGTTATTTTTACGGTATATAACATTAACAAGTTATTGTCCCTTCTTTTGGGTAATTTTAAATAGATAGTGTGGAAATCTGCTGATTGTACGTGTACTTTTAATATTTAGCAATCTGAAAAAAGCAAGGGACTATTTATATAAATGAATATCATCCTAATTTTATTCTTAGTATAAGTCAAAAAAAGTTATGTTCTTTAGATATAAAAAAATAAAACCGTTTCTGCCAACGCATCCAGCTCATTCAATTTGAACAATTCAAAACTTTACTATCGAATCAAGGAGACAGTTACCGTAACATGTCCAAAAGGAAACGCGCAGTGATTTACAGTGTGATAAGTTATATAAGAAAATCAACAGTCTACTCATTACTTCAGGGGGAGAAGTAATAAAGGACATGCCATCAATTCATATAAACAATAACATGCATACTTACGTGGTTTTTGTGGTTATGAAGACAGCGAGCATTGCACTGAGTTGCATTGAGTTGTATGGATCATTGCCACCTTTTATTACCCTACATGTATGAACCACCAAAGAAAAACATTCGATTGTTTATATTTAAATGACTCTATTTAGTGGTGGTCCTAAGGGTAATTTTTCTTTTTCAGGGAGGAGGGGGAGGACAGGTCTTTTTCGATAATTTTACAATGTGGTTTAAATAAATTGGAGAATTTTTCAAAGGGAGCGGGAGGATTAACATCCCTCCCCCTAGGTAAGTGCATGTAGAAGTATTATTATTACCGTCTATTAGTATTCGTTATATAGAAGAACGACCGATCTCCTCGGTTAGATGTTGCTAATCTGATTCAAAATCAATCTAGCCAAGTTTCAATCGATCACAAAATGATACATGCATTGTAAACCTGAACAGTAGGCTATAAAATAAGACACTGTTCGAGAATTTAACACAGGCGCTTGATTCTGTATAAAAGTTCACCCTATAATATACTTTTAGATTAGATCAGAAATTAGAAATTTGGAAATAAAAAATTATCTATATTTTGCTCTTGTTTGCACTCTGGTCAATTTTACAAGATACCGGTATAAACAGAGTAATTTCATTTTCTGCAAATGACTTTGGCCGTTTTAAATGTAAAGTAGGATCACATCTTTAGCGTGCCTACAACATGTTCAAATAATTAAAGGGCCTTTGGGTCATATTGCTAACCTGGGTAACTGCTATCCAAAGCATTTTCACAGTATCCCAGCTAGTATTTCTGATGATATTTTTTTTCAAGTCGCGTTGTTCTCAAATTACATGGCCAAACATGACCAAAGTCGTAACTTTGCAAACGGAATGCGCTCTCTCTCTCTCTCTCTCTCTCTCTCTCTCTCTCTCTCTCTCTCTCTCTCTCTCTCTCTCTCTTCAGCGCAATGGATACTCACCGCATACTCACCCGACAGTGGGTATGGTGGTCTTTAACTCGGATTTTTACTTGAATTTTACAAGCACTCCTGCTTTCTCTCACATCAATGGCTCTATCACACTAACATCCGTTCCAAAAATTATTAATATAATTTGTAGAACATGTTTATCAATCATGAAATAAACAAAGTTAAGTCTTAGTCTCTCTCTCTCTCTCTCTCTCTCTCTCTCTCTCTCTCTCTCTCTCTCCCACTCTCTCTCTCTCTCTCCCCTTTTTTTCTCTCTTTCCTTTTTTATATAATTGAAAGTTGTCTCGTTTTAAATAACCAAATCTGATCAAAAATGAAATTGATATGTGTATGTTTTTAATAATCGGTTCATCTTCTATTAAAACATAACTTTTATTCTTGAAATAACCAAGAATATTGATTTGAATGGCCAAAGGTACTTTATTGAATTGAAAAAAGAAATGCCTTCAGAATGTCACCACAGTCATGGAACCGATGTTCAATTGTTTACTGGTCTTCATGAATCTGGAATATTTTCAAGAAAATAATAATAAAGCACAAGACCTGAAACGTTAGATAAGATCAGAGACGTAAATAGTGTTATACATGTAAATATGTCTCTGATTAGACCAGATGCCAATTACATTGGACTCGTTATACACCCTTTCATATCAATTTCGTTTTGGTATTTATTAAACCCGATCGTAAAAAAAAGTTCAATGTTTTCCCGAATTCTCTCCCTTTCTACTTTGATGACATCCACATACTTAGACGACTGATAAACTTGAAAGAACTTAAAAATTACATGCTAAAATGGATGAACCTATGGAGGCAGAAGCAGACTCTACCCAGCCTGACTTAGCAGCGGACGATGGGGACCAAAGAGTTAAACATCACCCACTCCTGCGCCCAGGAAGCATGGGTTTGTATTTGGAACAGGCCAGTGTTGTTCCAGTATTTTAGGATATTGTTTAAGCAATGCACAGTATGCAGCTAATAATTACACGCTCTTTGATATTTGTTTAATAGACGGATGTCTATTGTTACAGTAATTATGTACAAGATTCATAGTAAATAAGTTATACTGAAGAAAATAAAATGTCCAGAATTTATAGAAAGAGAAAGTACAGATGCAGGTTCATTTGGGCTGCATTCAAGATCATAGCGACTATACTCATATACCTATGTCGTATACGTGTTGAACAGATTTTAAGATTTGTGAATTTAATTAATACATGTACTTGTTATTCAAATATTTGATACCAGATAATGTACAGATGTCTTCAAATTACTTTAATTCATTTGAAATTTATATAAATTACCCTCATCAACCATGTAAAGTGAATTTGTGTGGTTTGTTTGCATATAAAAAATGTTGACTATTGATGTACACATAAATTAAACAACTTCATTTGTGGAGGTCGGGTGAGCATGACTGATAGAAAGTCTGAGGCAAGAAATTTTATGATATTACTATCAAAATTAATGTTTGAAGAATTTTTTTGGTATAAAGTATATGGAAGTTTTAATCAGTAGTCGAAACCAGCGTGAGTTTTTGTGCACCATTAATTGCAAGTGTTTATATATAAGAAACTAGCTCCTTGTCATGTCAATCCACATGAGCTACATGAGATCAGCAGTTAATGCCATTTTAACCTCCCATCTCGCTAGTTCCAAAGCCGAGAGAAATGTATAAAAACTGGTCAAAACAATTTTTTTGCAAGTTATTTTATTGTTCTATTTTTGTTGACAGTGATGATGACAATAACCATTGAGGATTATGAGACACAGTACTGGCCGAAACTAGAGGGAGCCATAGACCAACTGTTGAGCATGACCCCTGGCCAATACATACCCATCTCCTATGAACAAATGTATAGGTTTGTATCAATCTCATTTCATCAGAAACCATTTAATGCCATGGACACGTAACATTGGTATATGCAGTTTTCATTTAATTAAATGTCTGAGCATCAATTTTGAAATTAGGTTTCCATGGAGAAAACACTCAGATTCTAATTATTTAATTTTAATGATTAGAACTTTTGCTCTATACTTATGATTTATTGTCTATTAATATAAAGCAAAATGATATAATGACAGCCTAATGATATTCACTGTTTTATGAATCCATTCAATACCTAGAATTACATGTGTGAAAGTTTATACCCAAGTTTATATACATGTACTTCAGTCCATAGTGTTATTAAATTTAGTGTGCTGATAATAAACCTCAATATATATCTGAATTTGCTGTGAAACATTTTTTTAAATCCTCTTTAACAGCCAATGAATGTGATAGTCCTGATCGATTTGAATGTTATTTTACAGCTGCGTTTACAAATGTGTCTGCAAGCAGTTCTCAGAAAAACTCTACGCAGATCTGATGAAGCATATGGCTCGGCATCTGGAGATTTTGAATGAACAACTCAAGTCGCTGGTAAGGAAAAATTAGACTGTGTCTGAATTATAATACAATAAAACAGGGTTACAGGGAACAATCAACACAATTAGAAGAGTTTTTGATTACAGGAGTTTTATTTCCATAAGTTTTAAAACATTTCAGTTTTGATTTTATTGAGTATATTAACAAGTAATATTGATAAATAATTGAAGTTGTTCATCCCTGGCATTTAACTATAAGCATGTTGAAATGTCTTCAAATTGAAGTAATATGGGTGGTCGAATTGGCTGGACAGACTTTGATAGCTAAGTGTGGTCTCTGAGTGGTCTCAGGGTTCAATTCTCTTACTAGCTACATGCACATTTTTTTCCTCTAGCTACACGCTCAGCTGTATGATTTTATTTTCACTGGTAATTACGATGAGATGAAACATTGCATGCTCTTTGTAACTGAAACTGAAAATTTGAAAACTTGTTCGAAATATTTATTCTCTTTGTTTAATCTCCTTTGCACATTTTTTTTTCTTTTTAGAGACAGAGTGAAGATCCAAAGTCTTTCATAGAAAAGTTCTCCTTTATTTTAAACCAGTATTTACAAGCCTTAGGTGGCATTGTCCCAATTTTTAACTATATGGTAAGTACAGGTACCCATAAGTAGAAGTATTGGATTGTCAGACCAGTATTATGTTTTTATTCAAGAAATTTCAAATGACAGGACTCTGTAAAGCAACACACGGTCACTTGTTAACAAAGGAACTTGGACATATGTTATAAATGTTTTTATATTGACAAATAGACAATTATTGAAATAATGGGTTGAAATTGATAGATTTATTACAGTACATGTACATGTATCTGATTAACATTTTCCACTAGCATTCATAGAAAGTGATTTTCAAAGTTACATTTCAATCTGCCCTTACAAATTTCATTGCATAACATTTCTTTCTTAAATGGTAACATTATTTTTTACAGAATAGGTTTTATGTTGAAACAAAACTGAAAACAGATTTAAATGAAGAGCTGAAGAAATTGTTTCAACAACACGTATTAGATCAACATATAGAATTTATTTTATGTAAGTCACAGATTTTCTTTGAATAGTATTTTAAATTTTGATACTTAAAATTGATACCGTTAAAAGTTTGAAATTTTGATGTTGATGAAACCACTCTCGAGTAAAATTACTGGTAGAAATTGCATT
The DNA here is from genome assembly GCF_025612915.1 of Magallana angulata. Lineage (NCBI taxonomy): Eukaryota > Metazoa > Mollusca > Bivalvia > Ostreida > Ostreidae > Magallana > Magallana angulata. The sequence continues at coordinate 36,560,365 of NC_069114.1, forward strand.
CTGAATATAACCATAGTAGTATTCTTAAGAATAGGGATCATCTAAATAACGTTGTAAAATTTAAAAAATCATATTATATTAGAGGTAAGTCTGTAAAGTATGTCTATATTAAAAGATATTTAAACTACACTTTATGTGCCGTAAATGGTTTTTAGATGAAACTTGATCTTTCAGAATGCCCCATTTTTATAAGTACGGTATACTGTTCAGCTATAAAGATATTTCTGACTTCTTGATTTGCAGCATTACTGGAAGAGGCCAACTCCAAACCATTCACCATTTCCCCGCCCACTATGGCTAACACTGTCAAGAACATACACTCTGTAAATACAGGTAAGGACCGTTATAGTGAAGGGAAGAATTCTCTTTGAACTGAATGTAAGATAGCTGCGAAAGTAGCCTTTACCCTGATTTTTTACAGAAGATAGAAAAATGGATCCCAAAATACACTATTGTTTAAAAAAATATATAAACGATAGATGATTCATAGTATTCATGAAAATAATGATGTGTTGTATGTTTTATGATTAAAATTTAAGAATTAAAAAAACTTCATGATTTTAAAATACAGATCACAATTGATTAACTTTTTCCTCCTTTGTTTTCAGACTATGCAAAGATGAAACCCAGTCTTTTTTCCCGTTATCTTCCAACTGTTCTTCCTTCCACCTCTGTTCATGACTTGGAGCAATACATTGCGGAGACAAGGCAAATGCAGGAAGATATGAAAATGATACCAGAATTCAGGGGGTATGATATACATGACACGAAAAAAACATACCATCAATCAAAACAGGAATCTTTTGTATTTTTCATTGATAGAAGAAAGTTATACCTGGTAAACTTGGATCTTCCAAATTCCCTTTGAGAACCCTGTATTATTAAACCATTTATATGTATTATTTTTCTCGAGTTGGGTACATGTATTGCTGTTGGCCCAAAATATTTCCTCTCTGTTTCCTCTATATTTAAAGACAGATGAAAAATTTATCCATCATGACTTTGCCTCTTCTGAGGTAAAAAGGTCCGGCTTTAGTTTGGCTTTATGTAAACTTAAACATGACTGATCAGGTTTTGCCATAAAAATGTTACTGGTAATTAAAATTTTTCTGAATTATCTAGACTGAACACTTTTACTGGTGAATTTTTGTTTCAAATGTAAGGTACAGCATATTCACTTCAGATGTTTATTTCACTGTTGAATCATAAGAATAAAAGCATGTCTCTTCGGTGAATCACCGCTAAATACGTAACTGATTTAAGTCAAAACCAGAAGTAATCGTAAAAAGTAAACTGGACTATAACATGTCATACTATTATCACGGTAGACAGTACTTGGATGGATTTTGTTATATTCAAGCTACACAGCAGCTTTTTTAGCTCAAAATCAGAGAAAAACCCGCAGTGGTTGTTGAAATTTGCTTGTAATGATTCAGAAGTTTGGGGGAGGGGGGTATTGGGAAGACAAATACGATTGTGGGAGAAATTTGTCTCCCGCGCGGGAGATAGGTTGCATGCGGGAGACAGTGATATATATATTTTGTGTTTGTGCTGTGTACATGCTTCATGTACCTGTACATGTACATTACAAGAATCATGACTACACATTTGTTATCCTTTTGAAATCATTTTGCCCAATCAAAATATAGAGCTGTTTTTATTATCAGTTGAATTCAATTGAATTTGTTTATTTTCAGTTTACTTTCTTAATTATGACCTTAATTCTTTCGCTTCTTGTAGGTGCGACTTCAAAAGGAAAAGAGTAGAGGATGATGTGCCCGTGAAATGAATGGAATAGCACATGATGGTACTCAGAATTACTGTTCTTCCTGCATTATACCTTAGATCAATGTGTGTTGGGGGGGGGGGGGGGGTTAGAGCTGTCTGAACTGTATGTAAATTGTATATTTGGATTAATACTACCGGTATAACAATTTAGTTTTGAAAAATGAACTGGTTTAATTTATGATGAGATAGCAACATAAACTGTATTATGTTGAATTAAGGATGTTTAATGATGGAGAGTAATTGATCTGGGATAACACAATTGAGAGATTGGAAAAGTGATAGCGAAGGCTGTTACGTAGTTTATTTTTAACAGGATTCCTGATCATTAATAGCAGCATGGGGATTTTTTTTTCCTCAGACTAACTTCCAGAGTAACATTTTTGTAACTTTCTTTTTATTCTTTTTTTCAGCTTTGAGCTTATAAGAAGACTGTGATACTTTACTGAAAGCCATTGCTGTTGGGTTGGAATCTTTTATTCTGTTGCTATGGTGATCATTAATTTGGTAACCATGGTGATCACTTCCTCTTATCCCCTGTGATCTGTGGTGTGTGTCATACACTAGATTTTCTCTTGGGTATGTTTCTGTATGACCAGTATTACCTGTTTGAGCTGGATTTTCTATACCAAACTGACTCGAAGTGCTTAATATGGCTTACCACTACAGCTTGTCGAAAAGTAAAATTCACCATGTGATTTTGTACACAAAACTCTGAGGACACAACACAGACTGATGAGGACCTGCTTGTGCATTCTTTGTCATGTCAGTGAACTGGTCTTTTATTTGACATGTATTGGAACTGATATAACCTGGTATATACATGTACATGTATATATTAGAGATCTGGATAAAATTAACGTAATATAATCTTCAAGTAGTGTGGTGTTTGAAAGTGTCTGTGATCCACTGGAACTAAATGCCTCGTTTCAAATTCATTACCTCCTTTATAGGCATCAGACATTTTTATGGATTTAATAGAAAACAACTGTTTCAAGAATTCATAAATTTGTGGGCAATAATGGTTCTTCTCATTAAAATTGGTCTCGCATTTCTTGCTTCCATGAACTTTTGATTTCAACTCAACAAGGAAATTCATGAAAACTTATAATTTATAACCAAGGAATGATAATAAAACCAGATTATGTTAGAAATTAAGTTAATGACACAAAAAGTCTTACTGATTCTGTTGTTTTAGAATACTGTAATATTTTTACTGTTCTTTTCATGAAATGATGATGAAATGATAATGATTATGAGTACTTGTATTTATGTCATTAGATAAGCAACATTGAACATTTTATAAGTACCGACTACTGGTAACACATGCAATGATAGCATGACACATCAAAATGGAGAAACTGATGGTAAATGCTTGAATAGTCATGGATATATCTTATGTACAATCTAAGATTAAGACATTGTGATGTTTATTTTGAATGCATTTACAGTATAATTGAGCCTAGTGTGTTTGTTGAATATGGTAAAATTCAGTATTTTTCCGAATATCCAAAACATATAAAATATTAAAAACAAGTAGAATCTTTTTCCTACTAAAGATACCTGCACAAGAAATGACTGAATTTGTAATTGCCTTGTTCACTGTTGTTGTGTTTGATTTTGAACAGCAACACAGCTGGCTGGGTGTCACTGATGATGTAAGATGACTTTATGCACAACTTGTACTGCTATCTATTGTTGTCTTCGGTAATACAGTGTATGCTTACAGTTCATGTTGAACACAAATGTTTTAAAGACCATGTTTAACACAAATGATTTTCTGCATTGGTATTTTAGCTTAGCTCTGACTTGTAATTACATGTATTTCACTGGCATTAATGCTATTGTGTATGAAATTTAAATTGGGGAAGGGGGGGGGGGGGTATTTTTCCATTGTTATGAATGCATACATGTTATTTGATGATAAAAAGTTCAGCGAAATTGTTTCTGTTTTATTCTACAACAGTAGATCTATCCACAAGACCGAATGATCTGAACATTTTAGTATGTATTGTCAGCAATTGAAGTACGTAGCATCGGATGGGGGGGGGGACTTTTTCTCACAGGAAACATTTTATTTTAAATTTACATGTAAAAAAAGTAAATTAACATGGAGTTGCCCCCTAACACCCCCCCCCCCCATTTTTAGCCGGGTTTTCCAACGGAAAAATCCGGTTATTAAAATGGTGAGAATGGCGGGCGGGCGGGAGGCTGCCAAAAGGGTACCCTCATTGTACGGATAACTCCTCCTACAGTTTTCAAGATAGGAAGTTGTTCTTTTGCAGATCAATTGTACATATATCAGATGTATGCATATTGCTAGGATTTTGATTTCCGATAATTTATCGAAAAAATACCAGCTTTTGAACTTTAATAGTCATTTTTTGGCAAAATATTGCATATAGGGAACCCTCATTGTACGGATAACTCCTCCTATAGTTCTCAAGATAAGAAGTTGTTCTTTTGCAGATCAATTGTACATATATCAGAGGTGTGCATATTGCTAGGATTTTGATTTCCGATAATTTATCGAAAAGATACCAGCTTTTGAACTTAGTCATTTTTTGGAAAAATGTTGCATATAGGGTACCCTCATTGTACGGATAACTCCTCCTCCAGTTCTCAAGATAGGAAGTTGTTCTTTTGCAGATCAATTGTACATATATCAGAGGTGTGCATATTGCTAGGATTTTGATTTCTGATAATTTATCGAAAAAATACCAGCTTTTGAACTTAGTCATTTTTTGGCAAAATATTGCATATAGGGTACCCTCATTGTACGGATAACTCCTCCTACAGTTCTCAAGATAGGAAGTTGTTCTTTTGCAGATCAATTGTACATATATCAGAGGTGTGCATAGTGCTAGGATTTTGATTTCCGATAATTTATGAAAAAAATACTAGCTTTTGAACTTAGTCATTTTTTGGCAAAATGTTGCATATACATGTAGGGTACTCCATTTCACTGGATAAGGGTTGACATGGATTATGGATACAGTTTACATAAAAGAAAACCCGGTTTGCTGTCACATTGACAGCTTTTCACTTGTTGTAAAATAAAATTGAAAGGGAGAAAATTAACTGATATTGATGTTATGTGAAGTTATATATACACTATGCTCTGCCACCCCCCCCCCCCCCCCCCCCCCCCCCACACACACACACACACACACACACGTTCCCCGGCGGATTTATATTTTCATGATTTTGAAAATGAGAGGGTTGTTTTTTTTTTTATTGTTTGTCAAGATTTTTTGGATGAGTTTGCCACCACCCCCCCTTTCCAAAAACAATGCTACGTGCTTGTATGTAATGTGTCCGAGACTACTGTAGTCACGTAAGCGAAGGGAAAAGGATGTAAGACTTGCTGTGGTGGAAATTTTAGTGCCAATCACAATTTCACTGAATTATAATTATCACCATGCTTTCAGCTTTACTTGAGGAACTTGTTTTTAATTAAAATTACCTGCAAAGTACATGTATGAGGTACATTTTATCGCAGAAACAAACGTCTGTAACAAATATCTTGAA
>NC_069114.1:36870680-37000680 GCF_025612915.1 Magallana angulata
AATTATTTTAAGCTTTAGCGGGATTGTTGTCATTATACAGTTAACATTAAATCAATTCTGTCGCTATTTGCCTGACAAGTTTAAGTGGGTTTTTTTTTTTATCAAATAAATATTTAGATTTATAATTATAAAATTTTGATAACTTCAAATGTATATTTTTACACAAATAAAACAAAGAATTGCAGTAAATTGATGATGTTCATTTAAGAGGGCCATCTTAGTCTCAAACCATATATAAATATATGTACTAAGTCCTTTATCATGAATTATAAACGGTAAACCCATTGAAGTGTATATATGGTTGTGTCTTTAGTATTACATTGTATATTAGAACTGAAGAAATCCACATGAGACTGTTTTTAATTTTTTATTCTCAGAACAACAGAATTTTATCCCCACAAGTAATGTCTTTTTTTTTTTGAAACACCAAATTTATACAGTATACCCGGTAGATATGGTAGTTTTTTGTTACACAAAATCATATAAATGAATAATGAGAACATTATTTATTATTAACAATAACAATATTAAAACATTTTCCTAGGTAGCTTAAAAAGGGTTTAGTAAAAATATGCATGTTACATAAGCATTATTTTAAGCATGAATGACAATTAACTGCAGGTAAAAAGAATGTACATCATTTTTCAGATAACAAAGGTGTAATCATATGTTGATTACATCACCTCATTTCTGAATAAATAATATTTAAGGTAGTTAAAATGATAATTAAGTTACATGACCTCATTGAATGATTTGTTGATTACATGACCTAATTGAATGATTTGTTGATTATATGACCTCATTAAATAATTTGATGATTACATGACCTCATTTCTTGTTCACAGTCCCCCCAGACGACACCAAAGAACCATGCGGCCCAGCAGCCTCCCCCCGTGGCCCAGCCCCCCGCCACACAGAGTTTCTCCTCCCCGGGGCAGCACAGCCAGTCCTCACAGTCCTCCGGATCCACCACCATGGATCTCCTTGGAGATTTGGGGGGTGACCCATTTGCTTCCTCGGCCCCTCCAGCTCAGACCCAACCCATAGGCGGTGGAGGGGGAGAAGGTTTGTTCTGTTATATATGGGACAATAATTATGTTTAACAAAAAGTTAAGTTCAATTTGAGGAAAAATAATTCTTTTGTTTTGGTCTGATAGTAAGTAGGTTAACCTATATTATATTGTCTGTTCCCTCTGATGTATATTTTGAAAAAAGTTGAGATGACCACTATTGAGTTTCAGCCGACAAGGTTGGAAGTATTTGGGAGTACATTGTAATAGCAGTATATGTAGTTTCTGAAACAGATATTACATGTTACAAGCAGCAAAAATTACACAACAACTGAAATATGATAACTCTTATTAGTTTTAGTTTATAAAGACAACATTGCTCTTCTTGTGCATCATATACAGTAACAGCTGTCAGCTGAAAGTTTGAATAAAGTGATTCTACACACTGTAGAACAGTAACACCTTTACGTCGTGAATTGTTTCAGGAGGTTTTGCCGACTTTAGCCAGTTTGGCAGCCAGTTCACTGCACAACCTGCTTCTCAACCCTTCCCAGCATTCCAGAGTTCCAGCAGTAAGTTCCCTCCCCTTAGTTTGCTAGTATCTGCACTCCAGGTTGTCACTTTGTTAACGAAATGCGTGTAGAAGTCATCATTTGTCAAATTTTTGTTGTGATGTTTCAATTCAGAGTTTTTATTTTCACTTTAGGGAACATATTTTTTTAAGCAGTGTGACTGAAATTACTTGTTACAAATGTACTGCTGTCCTTTTATCTTCTTACATATCATGTTAAAAGTCATGTCAAAAAGAAGTTTTTACTTTTTTTAATTGCCATTTTCAATTCTGTCAGAATTATGAGTAGCTTTTTAAAATTCAGTATAAAAGGATCAAACATGGGAAAAAATCTCACAAGAAGAATTTGAAACATGAGTTAAAAAACTGAATATTTGAAATTTCATTGTCTGATTATTATTTTTCTCTCCACATAAAGTTGATTAAAGTCATCATTGATGGGATAGATGTTAAAAAGGGAGCAATAATTCAAATAGGAAAATAATCAAATTTCGAATTTTTGAGGTTACATTGCATGCATATGTACATGTATGAAGGTAAAACCATTCAAGCACATTTCTATGTAGAACCTTCATTGAAACTCATCAATTCCACAAATAAAAACCCATGTAGAATTACAAACTGTCTAAACCTGCATGCTATACCATAAACATCATCTTAGATCTTCACAGTGAGAAATCGGCGTCCAATGCAAAGTTGCTAAACAGACAGATTATTTTATTTACCTTTTCTGCAGTTTGTGTCTTTGAAATGATTTTATGAAGTTATTATGTAAACACTAAGATTGATTTCACAGGTTCCCTTTTTCCAATGTCTAATACACCGGCCAGTGCAGCCCCTGCAGTGAATGGCGGGTTTGCCAGTTTTACCCCTGCCCAGTCAGCAGCGCCACCTGCCAGCACAGCACCCTCAGAAGCAGGGGGAGACAAATACTCATCGCTGGGAGACTTGTTCAGCACTCCTGTGACAACAGAATCCAACACCACCGCTCTAAGTTGGGGAGGATCCAGCTCCAACTCAGCTGTTAACTGGAATGGAGGGGGAGGAACCAGCACCAGCGCAGGGGGGATTGAATGGAACAGCACAGGAAGTAGTGGATCTGGAATGAACTGGGCTAGTGGAGGTACAAGCAATACCATGGGAATGACTTCCAACTGGAACTCTTCCTCAAGTGCTAATAATTCCATGGCCCCATCCAACTCAGGTTTGTGAATCTAAAAGATTACTCTGCTTGAAAATACCACTATGATAAAGAAATTATATTTTATTTCCAAACCTTTCTTAAAGACACAGCTGGATATTTTTAACATGGCAATACTCAAATAATATGATTTTTAAAAATATTTTATTCCAGTTGAATTTTTGATAACTTTATGAAATTTAAGATTGGAAGATAAAATTTAAGATTGGAAGTTAATGAAAAAAATAGAATTTACCGTACTGTGACGTTCCAGTTGTGTGTATAAATGCATCTGTTGCAGCCTTCTGTATTCCACCCAGTGCATACTCTTACACCCAGATGGGTAGGAGTGGAAACCCGTTCTTCTCAGACTCTGGGGGTAAATCTGGCATGATCTCTGTGGTTCTATACTTTTCTCTGTTGAATGTTGCATTGACTGAGTTCAGTTCCTTTGAGATCATATGGTAGCTGCATATAAATTGTACATATTCAGCTCTGTTGGTTTTATATTCCTGTTTGTTACTGTTTATCTTATGCATATGTCCATAATTTTAATGAAAGAAATTTTTAAATAAGTTTTGGGGAGAAGGGCACAGTTATTTTGGAATAGTCATGTCTGTCTGACCAGTTTTAAGATTAAAAAGGTTTTATTGGGGGTTTACAGTCCCAACACTTTGCATATGCATGTTCCCTCCCCTTAGGAAGTCCTCTTTCATTATGAAGTCAGAAGGTCAAAAGTCATAACATCAGGGCATGGATTAATTTTATTGGTAGTTTAGCATTTTAGTTTGAAGCTGTATCATTATCATCCACTCCATCTGTGTTAGTTAAACTCTGTATTGTATGAAATATGAAATGAACAAGTAAAGATTATATATAGGCCTTTACCCGTCTTTCTCCTTTAGAATTGAATAAAAAAGGTTTTTAGAGGGCCTTGAATGGCAGTTTTTTTTTATTATACATGTATAATATTTATATTAATTTTTTAATTAATTAATTAATTATTCTATTTTTGCAATTATTTTTGAAATACATAAGAGGCTTAAATGTCATCTCTTCTGTAATTGATTGTTATTAGTAAGGTTTCGGTCCAAATATATCTAGTTGAGCTGATTGAACCTCAGCTAGGATTGGGACAGATTCAGGAACTTTACTATGGGATCCATTACCTTTGGGGAAAAAAATCTGTGCATGATTTTTTTCTGAAGCATGAAAGAGAGAGAGATGAAACTCTACATGTAAAATGCTCTTCTTTAGGATAGTAGCTGTATTTCACAATTTGTCCATAGCTCTGCTTACAAATTAACCAGGGGGTGAGGGTTTAGTAGCTCCAATAATTCCCAGGAGTTGTACATGAAGATTGGGTTCGGATCCTCTTCTGAATTGGTTTCTGCATTGATTTATTGAAGAAAAATTATTTATGTACTCAATGACATGTACATGTTAGCCATTTCTTGCTTACCCGGTATAATGTAATCTGCCTACATGAAGTTTTAACCTCTGGTATTCTCCTATGACTATGAGAGATTATTGAAAAGAATGGTGTTTGTAGGTAATGTTTGTTAGAAAGATTTTTTCCTAGTTGTAGATAGTGTTAAAATAGTGAAGTTTTAACAAAGATTATGCCAAATGAAGTTCATAGTTTTTCATCATCAATTTTGTATTTGTATTACTATATTGATATGTGATAACAATTTACTAACAGTGATTACTCTATAATACATGTGCTTTATGATGAATATAAAGCATGGCCATTGATGATAAATGTATTTGTGTATGTTGAATTTCCAAGTCTATTAAAATAGCATGTCATTTCATGCTTTAAACAGTACTCATAGCATGTAATATTTGTAACAAAGCTTTACAACATATACATGTACTTGCTTATTTCCTGCTGCAATAAAATTGTGATCAAAGAAAGACACATACACACCTTAACACGCAAAATTCTTGTATATCAAGAAATTATTGTGTGAGATTAACATTTTATTGAAAATTGTTTGATTTTTTTTAATGTTCAAAACAAGTTTACATTGTATTCTTATTCAACAGGAGCGAATCCATTTGGAGGGACATCAGCTTCCACCCAACCAAGCAATCCCTTTGGTGGAGCAGGAGGGCAGCCATCTTTATTTGGGAACCAGCCAAATGCGGGCTTTGGTCAACAGCCAGGTGGATTCGGAAATCAACCAACAAGTGCTGCAGGATTTGGAGTGCAAACATCTATGGTCGGAGGGTTTGGAACTCCCACACCTGCTGTCGGGGGATATGGAGGAACCCAGACAAGTATGGCAGGAGGATTTGGTGCCCCGACGTCAATGACAGGAGGTTTTGGACAACCAGCTTCAAATGCTGGATCTTTTAACATGGGAGGTTTTGGACAGACCTCTCAAGCAGGAGGCTTTGGCCAGCCAGTGGGAGGTTTTGGGGGTGCAGGAATGACAAATCAGTTAAATAATCAGAATGGAGCATTCAGTTCAATAGGACCAACAAATACAAGTGCTGGATTTGGGGCTTTTTCACAAGCCCAGACAGTGCCCAATCAGTTTGGACATTCAATGCCCGGACAGTTCGATAATAAAATGGGAGGTTCCCAGGGATTTCCCTCAGGATGGGGAGGTCAGCCAGTGGCCACTAACTCGCACACAGTCAATCCATTTATGGTATGTGTTATATACTATTTTCCTTCTGTATTGTTTCTGTCCCTTGTAATATAAACTGTTGCAAGATCCTTTACCTCTTCAGATTATCACATAATGTATACAAAATTGGCACAGTGAATGTGTAAACTAGCTGATTTACATTATTGGCTTTGTGTTTAAAGTTATTAACAGCCAGAATAATAAAAAGTGAGTTTAAATCAATGACTTATTTGGAAAGTTTACAAAATGAAGTTCAATTTTGGTGATAAATATAATGTGAGGTATTTGTAAATTACATGTATTATTGAGTTACTATTACCACGTAAAAATTTTTATTGTTCTTTTTTTTTCAGTCCACAGCTGCCCAATCGATGGCTCCAAAAAGTGGTTCTACCAACCCTTTCTTGTGATGGACCGGCATAGCTTTGTTTTAGCTTTTTAAAACACATTAATTTTGAGTGAACACTTCTCGAATGTCATTTGAACCAAAGTTGATTTTCTGTTGAACAAAGACGTGGTGCCATGTGCTTGTGTATGCTGTCAGTGTGGGCTTGAATGGGATTACCATGAAGTGTGCAATGGATCTAGAGAGGGGTGTATCTGTATTCTGTTATAGGATGGAAAGTATCTTAAGTGTGTAGTATTCACTACTGGTCACTGTAACAATACTAATACCATTAGTCAGGCTTTATTTTATCAGAGAGAGAATAGAAAAAAGTCAAGTCGCGAGGTACACTTTCTCATAATATGTCTCTGAGACAGTGACAATGTTGTCAGCTTGGGTTTGAATACATGTATTTTGTTGTTAATTATTCATCTGACAATCTGTTAGAACTGTCGAAACTGTTCTTATGAGGAACAATCACATGCTGTTTAAGATGTTGAACGGCTAACTACTGATCCTGTATGTGAATTCCACTGTATGTAATGTTGGGCGTGGCTCACCAAACATTTCTCTTTATAATATTGATTGATAATTTAAACAGTGCTAGTCAAAATCCTTGTTTGTTGTAGATTTTGATTCTTCTGTTATTACTAAAAAGTGCCTGCATGGATAAATGAATTAAATTTAAAAAAAAAACTTTGACCAGGAATTAAGCAATCTAGTACACCACATTTGCAGCGCACTGTATTCTGAATACATACATAGAATGTACTAATATTTTTGTTTTAGTTTTTGAAATAAAATTTTAGTTCATGAAACCCCCAAAATGTATGGTTAGTGAGATATGTTCATACTTGAAAAACTTTGTATTCCTAAAATTGAAATTATATATGTGGAAAGAATAAAATGTTTTATTAGTGATTTTATGCTCATGTATTCATGTTAAGAGTTTCTGTGTAAAATTATTCAAAGGGGCTTGGTATGCTTCAGTTCATATTCACAAATTATTATGTGGAATTTTCCATCAAGAAATGTGCTTGGCAAAAAATGAAACAAGGTGCATACAAAACTAAAATGATTCGTATTCAGGGATGTGCTATTGTAACCTCATGGATGTGCATGATGTAACATATAAAGTTATTTCATCATTATTATTTAGGGTACTATATCATGAATTTTGTGTTTCAACAGTAGTTCAAAGTGTAATGAAATTAAAAAATAGATGTGAGGAAAATTCACTAGACAAAAATATTTAGGCCTGCATAAATTTCTCTTTGCTGGCTTGTCTTCCTTTATCCAGTAAAAAATAAATTTGAAGCATGTTTTTTACATATTTTAAATTGCAATTTGAATGCTAACTAAAGTTAATCCCAAAGAATGTGTAAGTGTGAGTTATGGAAATCATTTTGATTGAATGTTCAACTATTATTATCCAGGCATTCTGGCTATATGTTTATATTTGTTAATCATATTTTTGAACAAAAAATTGACTTGAAACAATCGAATAGGATAATTTCTAGGTACCTATTGTTGTAGAAAAAACTATGTACTTGATACTTATTTGTTGAAAACAAAAAGTTATAACAGCTTGTATTGTTCTCGGTTTTGAAAAGCTTGATTCTGAAGCAGTCTGTCCATCACATTCCTTTAATGTTTGTATTTGTTCATTTGCTTAACTTGGTTTTGTTTGTTGTTTAATTACAGACATTTCTTGTTTTGGCCAATGGTGATTTTGACACTTCATGATAAATATATTACAAAAGTGAAAAAGGGGTTTGCCAGACATTTTGTTAACACAAGATTTTATTCATATTTATGCGTTTTGTTAACTTATTTAGAAGCAATAATTGGTTCATAAAATTGAAAATGAACCGAGTTATATGGAGTATGTCGTCTTGGTTATGTTGTATAATTACAAATAAAATAAAATCAGATTTTATTTACAGTGAACTATGTGTTAGTTTTGTGTCATTAAAAAGTGTGTAAACTATCCCTGTCCTTTGGGGGCTGGGATGGCTCTAAAAGTTCGTATCTAGGAGTATATTTTACTATTCAGGGCTTTCTTTGTCAAATTGTTACATGTATGTTGTTTGCTACGAGTTTGTTTATATGAGTATGTTTTACTATGAATGATTACATGTATGCTGCATGGGGTTTGGAGATCTTTTTTTTATTTAGTTAAAACTCCAACAAACAACAGTAAATTATGGGAAATTTTAAAAATATGTATTTATTAAAAGGCGCATTTTCACTGACCATCAAATCATTAACGTCAAATAATACACATTGTAGGATTTGATATTGAACTCTAAGTCAGTTGTTACGTTATCCAAGAATTAAGACACTTTTTTCTGAATCTGGGTATATATCTCTTACGCGGGCACATCGCTGATTGGTTGAGAAGAGAGCGGCTTTGGTCACATTAGTTGGTACATCCAATGAATTTTTATCATCACAAACGTAGCATCACAAACATAGTCGACAACTTTTCCGTTTGTGGATATAATTGCTTGACATACGTGACTCGCAGGTTATATGCAATCAAAATGATGACATTTTCAGACTTTGAAATAGTTTCTTTGAAACACTGTAAGCAGTAAGATTCCCTAAGGTACGATGGGGCCGCAATGGGGGTCGAATTTTTAAATTGGAATGTATAGAGAAAAATCCATCAAAATTCTCTTCTCAAAAACAAATTGGCCAGAAAATCAGTAACTTGTGTGGAAGTATCCTTAGGTATGTAGATTCAAGTTTGTTCAAACCATAATCCCCTAAGGTACGATGGGGCCACAATGGGGTCGAGTTTTTACTTAGATATAAATAGAGAAAAATCTTTAAAAATCTTCTAAAATCAAATTGGCCAGAAAAGCAGTAACTTGTGTGGAAGCATCCTCAGGTAGAGTAGATTCAAGTTTGTTCCAACCATGATCCCTGGGGGTATGATGGGGCCACAATTGGGGGTCGAAATTTTACATAGGAACGTACAGAGAAAAATCTTTTAAAAAATTTTCTTCTCAAAAACAAATTGGCCAGAAAAGCTAAAACTTGTGTGGAAGCATCCTCACGTAGAGTAGATTTAATTTTGTGCAAATCATGATCCTTGAGGGTACGGTGGGGCAACAATTTGGTGTCAAATTTTTACATTGGATTGTGTAGAGAAAAATCTTTAAAAACCCTTTTTGCGAGAATGTGTGAAAGCATCCTTAGGTAGTGTAGGTTCAAGTTTGTTCAAACTTTGATCCATGGGGATAGGGTGGGGCCACACGGGTTACCTTGGGGGTTGAATTATTACATACGACCATATAAAAAAGGGTTGAATTATTACATACCAACATATAAAAAGAAATCTTTCAAAATCTTCTTCTAAAAACAAATTGGCTAGAAAAGCTGCATTTTGTGTGGAAGCACCCCCAGGTAGTGTTTTATATATAGAAATAATCTTTTAAAATCAAATAAAAACGAATGAGACTATAATCCGGGGGGGGGGGGGGGGGGGGGTAGTGAGGAAGATGCGGAATAGGATACATGTAGCACAACTGTCCATTCGGTTTAGTCGTAAAATACAATTTCAAATTTAATTTCTTTCAGCTAAATATAGTTGGTAATATTATAATACAAGTTTACAAAAGGACACTTTCTAACTATGCTCAGTTTTGAATATTTTAACAAACGATAAGAAAAAACATGAATTCTAAAATTAAAATGGTATCGAATGCACAACCTAAAAAACCTAGCTCTATAAAGTTACCTAATGTCTGATGCTCTAACCACTGACCATTTCAGACACAACAAAAACTATTGTTTAAAATCTATACGCGACGTCGACCGCAAATTAACGGACTAATATTATTATTTTTCTAAAACGTTTAAGTTGAGATATTGCATGATATTTTTAAGATATAGTGGGTCACCTCTGTGGCAACGCACTTTGAAAAAATTACGCACTTTGAAATTTTTTTTCAAAGTGCGTTAAATTTTGGAGAAAATCAACGCACTTTGAAAATTTTTTTCAAAGTGCGTTAAATTTTGGACCATATTAACCCACTATGAAAAAAAATTTCAAAGTGCGTTATGAAGGTACATCAACATTTTTTAGTATCGACATTAACGCACTTTGGAAAAGTTCTTTATCACAAATTATAGAACTGAATTTCTAATTTGTTGATAGTATGATTATTTGTTAACGCTCGTTAATCTAAGTTACCGTATTTAGAACGGGAATGGGGGTGGGGGTAGGGGTTAACAAAAGATATAGGTCAAATACCAGTGCATCATTTAATTGATTACAAGAAGAAGGCCCCCTTCCAAATCATATGATCTTCAGAAACTTTGGGTAAACATTTAAGATCGGAAAAAGAAATATGTTTTTGTATAAGTACATGCAGTGTTATTGAAAAAACAAGCTGGCCGAACAATAATTTCTCCATTGGTATGTTAAAGATTCTATGTGTTTCAACAGTAGCCCTCTTTTCGTATTCTAATCAAATAAATCAGTTCAATAAAAGAATACATGTATTAACATTACCGAACATTAAATTATTATAAACTTAAAAACAAGCATTAGGATGTGGGTTAATTTTCTCGAACTGATCTTCCAAAAGATCATATTGTTTTTGATAAACAGAACTAAGGTATCCTTTTGCACATCATATTTGCAATAAGCCATTTGAAATATATTATACAACGATCTCCATTATTCATTTATATATAAATGATATTAGTTCGGGCATAGCCCGATAAACCAGATAAGAGGTAAACTTGCTGCATATTCAAAAAAAAAAAAAAAGAAAAGAAAAAGGAAAATGCAGTTGCTAAGCGATGAAGTTTATGTCATATTTGGATAATTCAAACCTCCCGATTTTTTTTTCTGTGTAAATTGTCGATATTGTCTTAGGAGAAAAGAAAAAAATTCTCATCTAGAAAATGTTTATCAAATTAGCTGAGAATGCAATTAGTTCTCTTTTAAATATATCACATTAAGGGGGGTGTCTACACCAAATAAGTGTAGGAGATTTTTGTTGCATGCATTTGTTACTAATAATAGGCAAAGTATTCAACAATAATAGACCTCAAAGTACAATACTCTATTTTTAAGAGATTTTTTAAAATATCATTCTGCTTCCAGGTCACCCCTTATATGTCAATTTTTTGAAACATTTCTGTTTTAAAACTCTAACGAAAGTGAAATGTTATAAAGTTTGAAAATGAAAAACAAAATAATCATGAAGTTTGTATGATTTTTATTGGAATCCACATAAATATGAAACTAAAATATTTAAAAATTCTTTTAAGGCAAACTGCTGGATGAAATCCCACAAAAATCTGAAAATAGAAACAATATTCGTTGGTTAATGAGATGAAAAAAAGAAATTGAATGAAATTGAAAAATTAAAAGAAATACTGAATTATTTCAAATATCTTGGTTTGAAAGATCCTGTTTAAGAGTTGTCTTTCTTGATTTTACTTGGTCTCAAATATCTTGGGACCAATTTTCTAATTTAAAAAAAAAAATCACGAAGAAAAATTTAAAAAAGGTAAAAGTATATGCTAAAATGTAGGAATAAGGTTAGTAGTGCTTATGATAATGTTTGAATCTAAAAATTATATTTTTGATGAATGCATTAATATATTACTCTTTAAAACAAAATGTTAGTAGTTACATTGCCTTTTACTTTTTTATATACAATACAAATTATAAACAACCACATGCATATTTATACATACATTAGATGTCCATAGTGATACACATGTATGTGTGGTAATTAAAAACATGCTCTTTTTCAAGATTC
This sequence comes from Magallana angulata, assembly GCF_025612915.1. Classification (NCBI taxonomy): domain Eukaryota; kingdom Metazoa; phylum Mollusca; class Bivalvia; order Ostreida; family Ostreidae; genus Magallana; species Magallana angulata. The sequence continues at coordinate 36,882,258 of NC_069114.1, forward strand.
TGTCGTTCCCTCATTTGGCTTGCAAATCCGGCTTATAGCTATATCTTTTTAAATTAAAGTACATTAGTTAAGTTTCAAACTTTCAATGCAAGTCTAAGCTGCAAATATTTTAAATTTGCGAAGTTGGAATCAAATAATACAAGAGATGGTACTACGGAACTTAAGTTTTATATTAATCATGCATATAGGGTTCAAGTGAAAATTATCTGCTCACCTTTATCGATAATCCGTCACATATTTATGATCGTCTGTTGCAGATGACATGACAAATATGTATTGCCATTAGCAGGGAAACAGTATATTATTTCGATTTCACGTTTCTCTACACAACAGCTGATAATCTATGTTAGTTGAAAGCTTTAATCACGAAGGGAATTGACATATTTTCTAAGCGTTTTGGTGATTTCATTCTTATCTCATCTCCTTCGTTAGAAGAGTTCAATTGAACGGTGTATAGCTATTTTGTACCACGACATAATGCTATCAATCTGGAACGAAATGGCGTTTCAAACGGATGTCAGACATATTGTGACGATGTAGCCTTCTACCTTAAGCTAATCACGGTTATAACAATCATTTATTGTATATAAAACTATCAACTATTTTCACTAAACCATGACATTTTTTTTTCAAAGTGCGTTAATATCGACGATATCAACGCACTTTGAAAAAAAAATATTTTTTTTTCAAAGTGCGTTGACTTGGTCCAAAAATTAACGCACTTTGAAATTTTTTTTCAAACTGCGTAATTTTTCAAAGTGCGTTGTAACACACCTCTCCACGTTTTGGTTGGTTGAAGTCGGTTTGATTTCCTTTAATCTTTATATAGACAATGACATAAAAATGAAGCTCAGTGTCTATTTAAGACTAGACATTGAAGTTCTAAAAATGACACTATTTGGAGGTTTTGACACGCATACGCCAGTTTAAATCAACCTATTCCAAGTATTTAACATATTTAAAGGTTAAAAATCGAAGTTATGGTAAATATACATTGTTTTCAATAATTTAGACAAAAATTATGAGGATTGTTGATATTTTTAATTTATAGTATCTTATCTATCCTCATTTACACGCCTTTTTCACCCATCTTCTTATTACATGGGAAATAAATTTGATCAGACTTTCAAAAATATATAGTATATCTAATATGCATGCATATTGACATTTGTTTAATCCCAGTTGTTTTGACTGTTGCCCTGAATAATTCTTGGGCTACCAAAGGAATGCAAAGTTTATATTCATATGAACAGTTCTTTAAGATCTTTTTGAGAATGGAAATGCCCAATAAGTGATATAACTATGAAATCATCTAGATACAAAAAGGGACTCAACGTAAGAACATATGTAGAAGATTTTGAAATTATATTTAATTCAGGATTTTACTCATTTATTGTCCCGATATTCTTAATATGACCTCATTAAGCAGATTTTATTATGTTTAGTGCAGCTCAGGTGAGCGATATAGCCCATGGGCCTCTTGTTTTTGAACATTGCTATTTTTTCATTGCCAATTCCGACATTTGCCTTTGTAATAGAACCTTTACCTAAAATATCACAAACTCATAATCTATGATTTTATTCCAATAAGTACGAATTAACAAATTTGTATTTCATTACAATCGACACGATGCTTCAATTCTTATCAAGACAAAAAGAAACAAAGCTTTTTTGAGCACAGCAAATGGCCATACGGCCAATAAGTACGTTTGCATTATATTGTAACCATAAATTACAACATTAATTTCCTTATTAGACAATTACCAGGAATAAAGTTGCTTGAGAAAAATACAGCTAGTCATAAAACCTCTAGTCAAAAGTCCCACTTTTACCATATTGCCAGTAGTGGTTGCCCCGTATGAAAACTTTTTTTTTTTTTTTTTAGTTTTTAATGTATTTTCTTTATTCTTTGATATCTGTTAGTGTGTTCTGTTTTTTAATTTCTTGATTTCATGTTTTAAAATATTTTGAATTTTATGTAGACAAAAGAAAAAAAAACAAGCATAAAAACACCCGAAAAAAAATCAAAGCTGGTTGTGATTCTATATTTAGTAGAGCTTGTGTTGTAAGTACAATTACAAATTCATGAATTTAAGTATTTAAACTAACACTAGAATATGGTGGCATACCTCTGCCTCTTGAGTGGAATTTATTTTTCTTTCAAATATGTCGACATGCGAGATAAGTATGTTGACATGCAAGATAATTATTGCAAGATGTAACAACTATGTTGAAATGCAAGAAAATTGTAATCAAATCAAAATTATTTTACATAATCAAATAAATAATAATAAAATAATTTGACCAATTTTTTGATGTGGAAGCATATATATATACATGCAATTGATTGCTTCCGTGAATTTTATGTTGAGGAACATTAGCTTCAGATAAACATAATTATATAACTATTTCCCTGTCAAAACTGGTATAATAAAATTACCAGTTTATGTTCTCTCCAGATCAGGAACTGTATATGTGCTTGTATTGGCGCTCCATTGAGTTCTTTTATTTACCGTCAAGTAAGTATTAATTCTTCATTTAACACAAATATTCATATAGACTCAACTTTCTTATAGTAAAACTTAAAGTAATTTAGTTAGCACATCTAAATAAAAGAATTCATTAACTTAATGTACGGCTATTTTATGCAATCATTTTCAATATAAACATGAGTCAATCGAGTATCATATTCTTCATCGCATTCTTGGTTCATTAAATGCTATCAATATGTCTTGGCCAATATCAATAAATATTCTACTTAGCATCTAAAAATTGAATAGCATATTTAATTATAGATCGAAAGGGGTACATATGAAGCAAGAACTAATGTAACCACAGCAAGTAAAAGCACAAAATATTAAACTTTGAGCCAATTAGCTGCTTAATTAAATAGTACATAGTGATAACAATAATATAAATGTTTTATACCCAAACTGCAAAAAACCTTTAATCAAAACTCGAGAGTTGAGCCCTGCAAGGTATGTTATAAACGTGCTTTCTGTTATTAAACATCTTACCAAAGAATAAAAAAAACGATGTATATATAAAAGTTCGTTTCAAGATTTGACAAGAAGTGGGAATTTCATGATTAGTGTATTATAGTTTAATACATTCTAGACCCCTTGATAAGAGTCATCTTTGATTCATGTGATAACATTGTACATTTGAATGATAAAGAATTTTGCTATTGAACTAAGAATTTGAAAGTCTTGTGTATCGATCAGGGACAGGCACGTAGCATCAAGCCCCCCCCCCCCCTTTTTGCGCACAAAGATTTTTCTTAAATTTACATACAAAAAATGGAATGAGCATGGAGTTGGCCCCACCTCCCCCCCCCCCCCCACTTTGATGGGACCATGTAAAAAAATGAATGGAAAGTAGGGAAATAAATAGTGAAATTGAATATTAAAGGTATACTCCCCCCCCCCCCCCCGGATTAGGATTTTCAGGATTTTGGAAAGTAACCTTTTTTGGATGAGTCTGCCCCCCCCCCCCCACTTTCAAAAACGATGCTACGTGCCTGAGGGAAACGTTTAAATTGTATCCCTTTGCTAAAAGGACATTTAATGCAGGAAATATTTATTATCAAATTGCAGATATGGCAAGTCTAGAACAGAATGAGGACATTTCCCATTTCTTTTTCGTTAACTCTTTGGTTGGACCAACATGTGTTCTGTTTATGTGCATTGTAATAATGATTGTGTTCACCACTACGGAACCATTAGCAATACCCCGCCCCGTGGTATGGGGGACAGAAGCCATCATAACTCTCCTAAGTGTGATCGTTACCTTCGTCATCTGGTTTTTAGTCAAACGCAACACACGAAAATATTTAATTGAAAAACAACAACAGGACGTAACACTGAACATAAAACTTGTTTTCTTGTGGACGTTTGGATTTGCAAGTATATTCCATTTTGCTATAAATATGAGTGCAAATATTGACTGCTTGCTTAAGGATGGACGTCAACCGTATTCAATTGCATATGATTTAAGTATTGTAACTAATTTAATAGATATTTGTTTCTGTATTGGACAACTTGGATTCTTAAGCTTGTATGGACAATTTTGTTTCAGACCTTCGTCTCTGATCAACTATGGTATCTCTCTTATGATTATCACACATCTCCTTCATTGGTTTAAGATGATATTTGACTCTGTTATATATGCCAGGAATTGGATGCCATCGAATTTAACTCGGTTGGACGATTGCTTTCGTTCGTCTAACATTACCAACATTAGTCATGATTTGATATTATACATTAACCCATTGATTACCGAATATAGCTTGCTTTCTGTTACCATTGCCGTCGGAATGTTTGTAAATATTTTCCGTAACAATTCTGTTCAAGCATCTTTACCTATCGACCCTCCAGAAATTTCCACTGAAACGGAAGACCAAACAACAACAAACGATGAATCGAACTCATCTGAACATCTGACAAGACGCGTCTCAACTATCATTGCCATATCAAGTGGAATAGTTCTTTCACTGCCCTATTTGATGACATTAACGTTTGTCTTTTTTAAAACAGCAAACTTGTCAAAAGTATTTCGTATTTTAAGTACCATATTCGAGATAGAATTCTTAGCCCTTTTATTTTTTGGAAAAAGACAATTCCAAGTTCAATTCAATGACGTTTTGGTAAAGAGAGAAAACCCTTCTCCTTCTAGCGGATATCAGATGACACTTATAGTGATTACATCTGTCGCTGTTGGTTACGAAACATTTGGTGCAATAGCCGGACTCATGAAAGCAGGAAACCTCTTTTGTTTCTTGTTATTTTTTAACAAATGTCTTAAAATAGCTGTTATTATGATACAGACCGGGTTCATTCTTCAGATGAAAAACATCTCTTATAAACCCCGACAGGTGCGAGTTCATTATTTCAAAGTCAGTCGAATTTTTCTGTGCATCTTTGTCATGAATATTTCGAGATGGCTGTATGACAGCTTTATAATTGGACAGACCTTCGGCATTCTACCAATTCAACTAGAGTTCTATGGAAAAATCTACTGGAGAACTATTTCATCGGCTCTATTTCCTGTTAATGTTTTTTACAGACTTCTGACAGCAATAGAAATGTATGAACTTTACCGACACACAAATACTGATCCATAATACAATGAAAGCTGACAAGATATAATAGATATGCATTATATCCATTTTATTCCTGACTACCGCCATATTAGTTGTCTATTTCTACAATTATGTTCTCCTTCGTTTCACTCATCCGAACATAAAGTATTTCTATTCTAAGTATTTTATAAATAACAACAACACAGGTGTTAAGAGTGAGTGAGCTATCAACCAGTTTATTCGCCGTAATATACAATCAGCACGTGACTTTAATAGCGATGAACTGGAATTAGGCCCAATAATTGTATATTTCCAAATATATCTACAAAATACAATGTAAATTTTTTATATATAAATACATATTAAGTATACTTCATCATACGCACATGTACCTATAAACAAAAACAAAAAATCGTGTTCAAAAGGGTTGATTGCTCTTCGATGACCTGTCAATACCCGATCGGTTCTATATATACTACATCCAAACAACTACTTGTATAACTGCGCTAAAAGAAGTAGTCCGTAAAAAATACAACTTACAGAAATTTATAAATGTTCTACACATCGCTATACACCCCCTATATAAGGCCAAGATCACTTTTCATGCTTCACGGCATACGGGTATTTCATTCAAACGAACATGTTAAACACTGGATGGAAATATTTGAATAAACGCGCCTTGAAAAAAATGATATGACATCTACTGCACTGTAAGAATTATCTAATGAAAGACGAAACTAAACAGACTGAAATCCAGGTACACATATTATAAAAATCGTCGATCATTGTAGAGCGTTTTCCTGTGTCTTACTATTATAATATCGCACATGCGCAAAAACACACGCTGTAGCAGATTGTGCAGTGACAGCATGGACTTCAGAACGGAGTGTTTTTTAAAGAAATTGATAAAACATTGCTTATACATTCTTGGATTTACTATCACTTAACAACTGTGTTTGATGTAGTGAGCGACCGTGGTGTATAATAAAATGCAGACATTATGCACTCTGTATGAACGACACACGTGTTCGATGTGCGTGCAAAGTAAAACAGCACAGCACTGTCTGTGCAAGGTATTGAAGAGAGACTTTGGAAATTCTATTTAAGAATAAACCATCTTTTATTTTCATTGGTAGTAGTTTCCTTTCTTAAATTTAACAAACATATTACTACATTGTGCATTTCTTTCATTTAGAAGTCCGTGTATTTAGAATGCTTTTATGAATTAAGTTTTGTATGATACCAATTTACCTTTTTTTTTTATCAGTTTGTGGTAACCGTCTTAGACATTTGTCTTCAACATGTATTGTATTAAAGCGTTCGAAGATTTGCAGGTCGTCGACTTATTCATTTCACACCAATTTATTGGAAACGTTAAAAAGCAAAAAGTTATAACAGTTGTAATTCTCGGTTTTAAAAAGCTGGATTCTAAATGGGTAAGAGAGTTTCTCAGTGTCCATCACACTCCTTTAATTTTTGTACTTATTAATTTGCAGAACTTGGTTTTGCTTGTTGATGGATTGATCAGTTCGTATATCAGAATATATTTTATTATTCAGGCTCTCCTTTGTCAAATGTTGCAAGTGTGTTGTTTGCTACGAGTTTGTATATCGGAGTATGTATCACTATGTTGGATGATAACATTTACATTTATGCCATATTAGGTTTAAACGGCTCTTTGCCGTTTTTTACAATTAGACTGCTCAAATGTGTACTGTGTTGTGTTTCCGATATGAAAGAACGTTCGACTGAGTATCTTGTGATTTCATTATTAGTAAAAACCTCGATGATTAGCCATATGGTATATTATGCTAATTATCACCATACGATATATCATGCTAATTATCGCTCATCTGTTGCTTTAAAAATTTTAAATAGAACGGCAAGGTCTGTAAATCTTGAATTTACTGAGTTGGAATAATATTGTTCAAGTTTAACGTAACATCAGAATTTTAAACATACGAGGGATAGAGAAAAGTAAAGATTTTTTTAAAAATATGTATTTATTGAACATCGCCTATTCATTAACCAATGAATCAAAAATGTCATATAATAACAGTGTAGGGTTTGATATTCAACAAGTCAGTTAACGTTGTTGCGTTTTCCAAAAAAGATACATGAACTTTTTTCTTAACCTGGGCATATTTCACTTAGGCGGGACATCATGCAGTTTAGCTGATATGATGGTGGCTTTGGTAACATTAAATTGATTCCCATTTCCGAAAACGTAGCAAACAAAGACAATTCCTATTGTGGAGGCACATGAAATTGCTTCAAATGACCCACCTGTCATCTACAATTAAAATGATATTTTCACAAATTGTAAAATAGCTTTATTGAGGCATTCTTAGCACGAACTTTTTTCTGAATCAGATTATTTTTCATCAGAATATTGTTATTTTGTCATTGCAAATCTGTTTTTTACTTTTGTGTGGAACTTTGCCTGACGCATCCCAACCTTGCGGTTATACACTGTCGGCCTGAGACGTTAATCAAGATGCTGATCCATTTGGTTCGAATTAAAAAAATATATATTTCATAACAATCGACTTAGCGCTTCAATCCTTATAAAATGAAAAGAAGTAAAACTTACGAAAGCCGAGAAGGATCATTCGAGATTCGAGATTCGAGATTCGAAATACGAGATTCGAAATACGAGATTCGAAATTCGAGATTCAATATCTATATAAACCAATCAGAAAAAAGGTTACAAACAAATCAAATCCAAGTCGTAAAAACTGCTGTATTAGAGCACAGTTTGGTAAAGCGAAAAGTGAATTACAATAGTACTTTGAAATTTCAGAACGGTCAGTAAGTACATTGACATTATATGGTAACTGTAAATTACAACTTTTATTCCCTTATTACACAAACCAAGGTATAAAATTGCTTGAGAAATATTGCAGCAAGTCACATAAAACCTATAACCACAAGTCCAACTTTCAACGCATTGTCAGTCATGATTGGCACATATAAAACTTTGTTTTTAAAGTTTTTAGATGTATTTTTTTATCCTTTGGTGTCTGTTAATGTGTTTTCTGGGTTGTTTTTTCAATTTATGTATCTTATGTTATAAAATATTTTAATTTTATATAGACTAAAAAAATAAAAGTCAAAGCTGTTTGTGACTCTACATGATGAAATATCTAGTACAGCTTGTGTTGTAAGTACAATTAGAAGTTCATGATGTAAACTAACATTGGATTAAAATTACTGTTTCCGAACTTGATAAATGTGCTCATGCTTTGTAGTTCACAACAAAGTATAGAGCATGAAAATAACAACGACAAAACAATATACTATATTGATATTGCTTTCTGTTGCCATTGCTGTCGGAATGGAAAACTGAACACTATATAAAAACTGGAGACACATTACCATATTCAATGTTGTTTATAAGCTAGCAACAAAGTATAGTGCATGAAAATAACAACGACAAAACAATATACTATATTGATATACATGTATATGGTTGATTTTATGTATATCTATATTGCAAAGAAGACTGTTGGTTTGGCATTTATAGTCATTGATGATATTATTTCGCATTGTTGAATTTAAATTACCATTGATTTTGGTAAAAATGTATTTTTTGCCCTTTCCGCTTCCCATACATGTACGATCTTTCAAATTGGTGTTTATAATACAGGTATATCGAAGGAATTTTTGTTTATGCTTTAATCGATATTTATCTTTGTATGATTTTTATCTGTACATAATTAATGAGAGCGAATGAAAGATTCAGGTTTTGACCAAATCTTATTAATATAGAAGCAAATATTTACAATAAGATTATTTCCGTGAATTTTAAAAAGTTAAGGAACTGTAACTTATCAATAATAATAACTATTTCCCTGTTCAAGTGGGGTATAAAATTATCAGCTTATATCCTCCAAGAATTGTCGTTATTTTGCATATTCAGAGGGTTCTTTATTTTACAATCAGGTAAGACTAAATTTTTCCTTTAACAAAAATATCAATATTATCTCAAACGTTCTTAGAAAAAAGTAATTAATTATGATAGTAATATAAATGAACTAAAATTAGGTATATTTATTTACAGCTATTTCAAATATTCATTTTCAAGGTAAACGTGAGTCTTTGCGTATCATATCCTTCATTAGATAATTTTGATATTTGTCGGCAAATATTGTTGAATATTCTATTTAGCATCTGAATTGATATGTTAAAATAAATCACAGATAAAAGTTGTACTTTTGAATGAGGAACTACTTTAAAGACTGAAAATAAAAGCACATTATATTAAACTTTGAGTTATTTAACTGCTTGAATAGTACGAGGGTTGTTCAAAAAGTTTGAGTCACTTGTAAATTTATTCTAAATATCGACACTATTTTCAGGGAAGTATTATAATATTCCCATATAGAATTCGAAATAAAAATGACTGTGTATAAAAATCAGATCAATGTAAATACATGTATTGGAGTAATCATTATAAAAACATGGTAATTACTGATATTTTACCCAAGTCAACACGGAATTTCAAGCTGTTCCATGCAGTCACCGATGTCGCTTTTTCTAGCATTTTAAAGCATGAGTCCCAACTTATCGGGTCGCACGTGATTCTATGAGTGTTGTAAGGGCGTATGTAATAAATATCTTGCGAGACACGCAAGTGCATTTTACGAATTTTGAAGGACGTACGCTTCCCGGAGGTACGCACGTAGCTGTTGGACATGCAAAACAATCACTACGGTTTTTTTTGCGGGATCTGAAAAAGTTTGCTGTGCTTGCACTTCACTAAAAACCCCGATAAGTTAACCGTACGATTTGGCTTGCATGAATGACGCAAGGAGATCTAATTTGTCCATTGCCTTACCCGCACGTTGACTGTAAGTCGCATGTCATTTTTATTGTGCTTATCATCAACATATAAACTGAACGCTCAGCAAACGTACACCATACTTAGGTCATGCATACTATAGTTATTCTGGTGCGTGCAAATCGCACACAAACAAGATTTTTAATGGCTATGAAAGAAAATTCCTATAAAGAAAAGAAAAGAAAATCGACAGTTTTACATTTCATGCATCAAAATCATATCACAGATTCTAGAAAACTACTTTTAAACAACAAACAAACAAATACTTTTTTTTGACAAAAAGTTTGAAGGCAAATAAAAAAAAAACCCCGGACAAGAAGGAACTGGATATATTTAAATTAGGTTGTAGAGAAAATGTGTAAAATTCCCTAATCACTTCGACCGGCAAACTTGCTAAAATAGAAATTTTTCCAGAGAAAAAAGAATGTTTAGACTTGATTTATAATGAATTGAGTGTAGATGGTGTCACTCTTTTGATAATAACATTAATAAAAGCAAGGTGCTTCGATGTGGCTTTTTACTTTCAATTTAATTTTTCAACGCTCTTTTGAATATTATAAAGTTCAAGAAATATATAACAAAATTGCCAAATCATATGAATATATTACACTGGCCAGGAAAATTTTAAATTGATGACTAATTTGCTGAAATTAGAATTTTTTTGTGGGCAGAATTCCTTCTAACGAAAGATAAACTATGTTTTAAAACATTCTTGGTCTGTGTCATCCAGTTTCTTTAGTCTAATCACTAAAGCAGCAATTACAAAATACTATTAATAGCTTGTCTTCATTTTCTACAAGTTCTTTTGACGTTTCAATATTACTTGTATGCTTAGATATTTTTAGTACATGTTCAAAGAAAAAAAATTCTTCAATCAATGTGAAAATTAATAATTGTTGTGCAGCTGTCGTGGGGCCCGAAAAGACTATGCTACGATTGACTTGTAGGTGACCAACGACGCGAATGTTATTACAGCCGTACACAAGGCAATCGTACGTCTTGTGCACGACAATCGTAAGACAGACCTACGGTGCCAACGGGCATCGCCCGTTGCGAGTGCCAGCGTCCGTTTGTCTTACATACGTTGCACTCTCATTACTTTAACACAATTTTTAACGCTACGATCAGCCACGGAGCCACGACTGGAAAAACCCATAACACACAAACGATCAGTAAACACGTACGGCCAATTGTGACTGAGGCATTTAACATGTTCTTGCCATATTATCTTTGAAAACATTTTTTTTCTTGTAAAACGGCTTGAAATCGGATATGAAAATGAAATACATTATACTGATTTCTTCCCAATCGAATATAATGATGTATTTACATGTATTTAAACAACTTAAATACTATTATTAAATGTTTTACACAGGGCAATGCGTACTTTCCGCGTAAAGAAAATTTTAGTTAAATGTTAAGAAAACATTCAAAATCACTCTACTTTGATTGAAATTTAATGACAAACATTTCGGTATGCAATATGGACAATAAAATTCATTTAAAATGACTAACACGCAATTGTTCGCAAACATTTTGGAAAACCCTACGCAGAGTGTTAACATCAAATTATGTTTTCTTCTCAAACTGCGAAAATCCTAATTAAAACCAGAAAGTTGAGGCATACAAATTATATTATAAAAGTGCTTTATGCTTTAAAACAATCTTTTCAAAGAATGAAAATACGGTAAATGTATAGATAAATAATACAAGGCTTGACAAGAAATGGTATGATCATTGAATTATAAATTAAGCATTCTAGTGCTCTTTATAAGTGACATCTCAGATTCAGGTGATGCATTGTACATTTTTAAGATAAAGAATTTTGCTATTAAATTTAGAATTTAACTTGAAATGTTTGTGTATCGATTGGGGAAGCGTTTTGGTGTTTCCACTGCATGGAAGGACGTTTTTATTGTAGGAAATTGTGTCCCTTTGATAAAAGGAAGTTTTTATGCAGGAAATATATATTATTTAATTTCAGATATGGCAAGTATAGAACAGAATGAAGATATTTCCCATTTCTTTTTCATTAATTCTATGGTTGGACCAACATGTGTTCTGTTTATGTGCATTGTAATAATGATTGTGTTCACCACTACGAAACCATTAGCAATACCTCGCCCAGTGGTATGGGGAACGGAAGTCTTTATAATTTGTCTTAGTATGATCGTTATCTTCGTTATATGGTTTTTAGTCAAACGCAACAGAAGAACATTTTTAATTGAAAAACAACAACAGGACGTCACACTGAACATAAAACTCGTGTTTTTGTGGGCGTTTGGGTTTGCAAATATCTTCAAATTTGCTTTACATATAGCAACAGATATTGACTGTTTGCTCAAGGATGGACGTCAACCATATTTAATTACATATGATTTAAGTATTATAACGCATTTAATAGAGATTAGTTTCTGTATTGGACAACTAGGATTCTTAAGCTTGTATGGACAATTTTATTTCAGACCTTCGTCTCTGATCAACTATGGTATCTCTCTTACGATTATCGCTCATCTTCTTCGTTGGTTTAGGATGATATTTGACTCTGTTATAAATGCCAGAAATTTGATGCCATCGAATGTAACTCGGTTGGACGATTGCTTTCGTTCGTCTAACATTACCGCCATTCGTTATGATTTGGAATCGTACATAAACCCATTGATTACCGAATATAGCTTGCTCTCTGTTGCCATAGCTGTCAGAATGTTTGTAAATATTTTTCATAAAAGTTCTAGTTTAACATTCTTATGTAACGAACCTTCTGAAATTTCCACTAAAACAAAACACCAAACAACAACAAACGAATTATCGAAATCATCTCAATTGCTGACAGGACGCATATCAACTATCATTGCCATATCAAGTGGAATAGTTCTTTCACTGCCCTTTTTGATGACATTAACATTTGCCTTTGTAAAACCAGCAAACATTGCAAAAGTATTTCGTATTATCAGTATCATATTCGAAGTAGAATTCTTAGCCCTTTTAATATTTGGAAAAAGACAATTCCATGTTCAATACAACAAACCATTGAAAAAAGAAACTCCTTCATCTTCTAGTGGATATCAGGTGACACTTATATTGATTACATCTGTGGCTGTTGGTTACGAAACATTTTGTGGAATAGCCGGACTTATAAACGCAGGAAACCTCTTTTGTTTCTTGTTATTTTTAAATAAATGTCTTGAAATAGCTGTTATTATGATACAGACCGGGTTTATTCTTCAGATAAAACACATCTTTTATAAACCACGACAGATGAGAGTTAAATATTTCAGAGTCAGTAGAATTTTTCTGTGCATCTTTGTCATGAATATTTCGAGATGGATGTTTGACAGCATTGTATTTGGACATATCATTGAAATTGTATCAGTTGAACGAGAGTTCTATGGAGAAATCTACTGGAAAACTATTTCATCGGCTATATTTCCTTTTTCTGTTTTTTACAGACTTCTGACAGCAATAGAGATGTATGAACTTTACCGACATACAAATACTGATCCATAATACTTTTAAGTTATGTATGATGCCAATTTACCTGGTGTTTATATTAGTTTGTGGTTACCGTGTTACACGTTTGTCAATTGCTGTAGGTTATACATACAGCTAAACACTGTTTTTTTTATACTGAAATTCAATGTATTAAAGCCTTTTACAAGTGAAGTGTTTACTTGATATATCTGTTGTGTTTATTTTATTATTAAAGTAACTTTTATCTTCAACATGTATTGTAATAAAGTGTTCAGAGATTTGCAGGTCATCAGCTTGATTATGTCACACTGAATACGTTGAAAACAAAACGTTATACATGTACCAGCTTGTATGCTCATTTTTTTTTAAAAAAGTTTGATTCTTTCTTTGCTTAAGTTATATTGAGTAAGTTGTTATGGTTATATTGTATAAGTACAAACAAAATACAATCAAATTGTATTCAAAGTGAACTATGCGTTAGTTTTCTGTCATTTAAAAAAATGTAAAATATCCCGGTACTTTTTTTGTGGGGGGGGGGGCTGGAATTAATTTATTTGTCTGTATTTAGGCGTACATTTTACAATTCAGAGCCTCCTTTGTGAGATTGTTGCATGTGTGTTGTTTGCTACGAGTTTGCATTAAGAAGTTTGTTTAAATATGTTGGATTATAACATGTTCCATGATGGGTTTAGACAGTTATTTGAAAATGTACACTATTGAGCTGTTCAAATGTGTACGGTGTCGTGTCTTCGACACGAAAATATTTGAGAATGAGTATATTTTGTAATTTTATTTTTTAGTTAAATCTCCGATGAATAACCGTACCGTATATTATGCTAATCATCGCTTATCTGTTGTTTTCGAAGGATTTGTTAACAGCAAAGTCTGAAAATCTCGAATTTACTGGGTAGGTGTAAGACTCTTCAAGTTTAACGTAACATCAGAATTAGAAATTCCCTAGGAGGGAGGGAGAAGATCAAAGACATGTTTTTAACAATTGTGTATTTTTATTTAAAGTCGCCTTTTCATTGACCAATAAATCAACAAAGTCAAATAATACACAATGTAGGATTTGATTTTCATCTCGAAGTCAATTTGTCCGTTATAAAAGAAGATACATGTACTTTTTTCTTAATCTGGGTATATGAGGGGCATCATGCAGATTGGATGGGATGAGAGCGGCTTTGGTCACATCGAGTGGTACATCCGGTATGATTGACTTTCATCACAACTAACGTAGCAAACCAAAAAATTCTTTTGTGGATAGAGTTGCTTGACATACAACTCAAGTTTTTTTTAAATGGTTTATTATTTTCATAGAGTAAGAATACAAGACCATGTGTGAGTAACTAACTGTTACTAAGACTCATCAAAAATCCCAAAATCAAACCAAGAGTCAATCATTCCATGCCTTTCTCTAAATGCTCTACTATCTCGCCATCCTTTCGATATTTCCCAATGACTCGGATTATCTTCCGACGGTTCTTTCCTGACTTGACTTTTTTTACCACCTTGTCAGTTTGAGTTTCAGCATCAACTTTTTGTGTCTTATTTTAGGTCGCCTCTTGAACGTTTGAAACACTGTCGCCTGGCCCTGCTACATCTTCCCAGTTTTGCATATCTTTGTGTACGGTTGCCGAGATCTTTCTTTTCTTAAATCCTCTTTTCCGCATCTAGATCCACTTCTTCAACCAGGAGTTCACCAATGTATTCATGCAAATTCTCTTCAACATCAACCTTCTTTGATAGAGATTTATCTCCTGGTTGCTCCACTGGCACCTTAAATGTACCTTTAATTTCTCGACTAGGGTGCAATCTCTTCATGTGCCACGTCACACTAGTGAGGTCTTCTTGTTGAAAGCCTGATCACAAAGATTACATTCAAATTTCCTCTTAGGAAAAATTTGTATGGTTTTACAGAGACCAATACGACAACAACCTGTACTCTCATATAGTTGTAGTTTGTGCTCTAATCCATTAATTTACATCCTTTTCCCACATACATCTATAAGGCATTTATTGTTCTGTAAGAAGTCCAAGCCAAGGATCCCATCAACTTTAACATCCGCTACCACAGCCTTACAACATAATTTCTGAGTACCAAGTTAAATGGTAATGATCCTTTCCCCTGCACGATCAGAGGCGTACCATCAGCATTCATAATTTCATGTGTAAATGACGCAAGTTCATTTTTCCCCAGTTTTTTATTTTAGCATGCAATCTATCTAATAGAATGGTAAGGATAGCCCCAGTGTCTAACAATAAGTTACACTGAACACCATTTACCATCGCATTGATGAACAACCCAGATGTTTGGTTTCCTGTTCACCCTTAATTTTGGTTGAACTGGAGACAACTGTACTTGTTTTTTTTAGTTGCGATTCTTTTTTTCCCTTCAGACGATTTGAATGTTTTAAATCTGACTTTTGTTTCTTACATTCATCCTGTCTGTGTTTTAAGAAACAGTCTTTCATCTTATGGCCTTTCCTACCACAGTAGTGACATTTGAAAGGGAAGCTGTGCCGTCTTTTAAAATTGCTGGAAATAGCTGAAACGTGTTGTTCTTTTATTGAAACTATATTAAAAACCCTTTTTTCTAAATCTTTAAGAAAAGTATGTATTTCGTCTCTCAATTGTCTTAGCTCTTCCCTGACACTTTGATCGGTTTGTGCAACATGTTCCACTTTGTCATTGCTTGTGTTTCTGGCAAATCCCACATCCCCTTTTCTATGATGTTCTGCTCTACAAAATGCTTCAATTTCCACTGCAAAACGTCCTGCATCATTTTAGGATTTTGGTCGGGACTGAGGAATTCGAAGACGCCTGTCAAAATCAGTGAGTACATCTACAAACTGATCTTTAGCTATCATCTCGGTAACTTCCCTAGGAGCTGTTGGGTATGCGAGATGTGCTAAACGCCGAATACCGTGTATCAGGGTTTTTCCGCGTGTATCCAATTTCTGCTTTGTTCGCGACGGTTTCCGAATCGCGGAAAATAAATCAGCGTAAATTTGATACAAAGTTTTGTTTTTGTAATAGAGTTATCCCTTTTTGCTCATAAAGAAAACAGGTAAGTAAATGTACGGTGAACAGTATTCAGTTAGTTTTGTTCAGTGTGCTTTGTTCCCCCTATATAAAGAAAAACCCAGTAGTAATGCAATATTTTAAGATGTATATTCTTAGATACATCACTGTAAGTAACAAGAATGTATCTAACACCGACGAATTTAAAGAAGCCACTGCTGAAGTTGCGAAAGAACTTGAACAGGGCCAATCAACTCCAAAGCGACGGGGAAATTATGGAGCGTATTCTCCGAAGCAACGATATGAAATCGGTAAATATGCAGCAGAAAACAGCCCGATTGCAGCTGCCAGAAAATGTTCACCTTTATTGGATAGAAAATTAAATGAAAGTATCGTTAGAGGTTTCAAAAAAGACTATCTCAGTCATGTAAAATCTGCAGTAAAGCGAAAATTGATCGATACCGACAGCGAGATGCATGTAGAAGCCGAAGTTTTGACCCCAAAGAAAAGAGGAAGAAAACTGTTACTTGGAGATGAGTTAGACTATAAAGTTAAACGATTTGTTACAACAATTAGAAGTTCTGGCGGAGTCGTCAATACTGCCATAGTAAAAGCCGCTGGACGTTCTTTCTGTAGATCGCTCCCTTCTACAGGAAAATGGGGGACACAGTGAGATCACACGCGCTTTGGCCCTTTCCCTTATGAGTCGTATGGACTTGGTAAAACGCAAGGGAACTACCTAAAAAAAAAGTTCTCAGAGTAGACAACTTCAATTCTGACAAATCTAAATTTCTTAGAAAAATTCAAACTCGTGTAACAGAGTATGGAATCCCCCTTTGTGGATTATCAACTGGGATCAGACTGGACTACATGTTGTTCCTGCCTCGCAATGGACTATGGCTGAAGAAGGATCAAAGAGGGTAGAAATAGCGGGATCGGAGGATAAGCGGCAGATAACAGGTATGTAAGCCACTTTGTTTATTTAATAATCAAAATTGACAAGCTTCAATGTAATTGAATCGTCACGCCTTGCGTAAACTGATGTCTAATTACCCCCTGGCATTCCCGAGCTACTAATCTATGTAACGGTAAATGATCTACTTATCTATGATTGTTTGTAACTCTGAAAATAAATATTGGTAATTATTTTACATTACAGGTACATTCGCTAGAACTTTAGATGGATCGATCCTTCCCTTCCAGTTGATATATCAGGGGAAAACGACACAATGCCACCCAAAAATCAAGTTTCCTGATGAATTTCACATTACTGAATCAGAAAATCACTGGGCAAACGGTAGAACTATGAACGACTACATCGACAAAAATATTCTGCCGTACGTTAACAAAGTGAAGGACGACTTAGATTTACCACTTGGTCAGTTTGCCTTAGTAATTTTCGACTGTTTCCGTGGGCAGATTACGGAGGAGTTCACAGCCAAACTTTCTGCAAATCGTCTTATTTACGTTACCATTCCGCCAAATTGTACAGATTTACTTCAACCGATGGACTTAAGCGTTAACAAAAGTGCGAAATCGTTTCTTAAAAATTAATTTGAGAGCTGGTACGCAGCGCAGGTGTGTGATCAGCTGAGCGGTTCTGCCGTTATTAAGGTGCCGATGTGAAGGTCGACCTCTCGCTAACCCGAATGAAGCCACTTGGTGCGAAATGGCTGACAAAGCTGTATGATTAAATGAAAACGAAACCCGAAATTGTTATAAATAGATTCAGGGAGGCAGGGATATCATCTGTATTGGGACTAGATTAAATTGTGACAGTTGTCAGAAATAGTGTAAATTGTTTGATTGTGTTTAATTGTGTGAATTTAAAATTAAGTTACAATTGAATTTTTTTACTCTTCATTAACTTCACAGGTTTAAACAATCGTGAATTATATTTTCATGTTGACTTTGAAATAGTGAAAATTTGATTCGCGTAAATTTTGTATACCGTTTTAGGCTCTGATTCGCGGAAAAAACATGACGCGGAAAAAACCTGATTTACGGTATATGCTTTCACCAAGTTTTGGCAAAGATTCATTTGCTTTTTGCCGTTTTTCTCTCAGCATAGCCCGATAGAGTTCAGTCTGGTTAAAAATTTCAATTAAAATTTAACTGTTTTGCTTGTAGATCAAAGATCTCCTTGTCTGTTTCGCCTCGTGGAAACGGTTTTCATTTTCAACCTCCTCTGCCGTTAAAACAAGTAACTCGTCGTCAGTATATGGTTATGTCAGAACACTGGGGCGCATATATATAGCTATCTTTGAGACGATATTTCAGCATTTTTCGTTTGACTTAACTATTTCTGACCCTTTATCTGATACAAAGTTTTACGTATCGTACTCGTTCGCTTTCAGTATCGGTCTTGTAATTACGCTGGATCAGGAACAACTCATCATCATTGCTTGACGAATTCATTACTGGAATGGCAATTTTCATGCACAAGCGGAATATTTATAGTAATATTGTGTTTGAGTGACCGCTCTATTACTTTTACACCGCAATTGTCGCGTAAACCCCCCTGCATTCTACAATTGACCATTTTGACCATTCAGTTACGACAAGGGGTTCAGTTAAGGTGGATTTAAAGCGGGTCAATGTACGAGTAGAGCTCCATTCATTTAATGTAATGGCGCCGAGGCCCGATTTTTGTTTGGTCGTGTGTAATGTTTTATCTGTAATAATGTGAGTAAGTGAGGGGTCAAGATTTAATTTTCAACGAAAAGGATGGCGAACAAAGCAAATTTTCAGTCTGTTTTTAATTCAATATTAAGATTATTTACATTGTTATTTCTTTTAAGAAAACTAAACCATCGATGTAAATTTCAATGAAAAAAAGAAATATGAGGATAAAATCAGTTTAACAAGAATTGTCTCTCTCTATATAGGGTCAATGCCCCTAATTATTTCTGTATACATATGAAAGACTTCAAAGTCTGATGGTCACGCCAAAGTCCGATGGTCTGCGCTAAAGTCCGATGGCCTGCCACGCCAAAGTCTGATGTTTTCGGAATACCTTTGTTACGTCACGTCAGGGTGAAGTAATTGGTAACGTTTCTGTTTTCTATTCAAAAATGGATAAGGCAGAAGGAACTAAAGGTGAACATTTTAAGAATGAGAGTTTGGGAAAGATGTGTATAGAATAGCTCTTACAGTATGCTGTAAATAATATGCAATTAAAAATTAATTAGTTATTGATGATCAAATCTAAGCAAACCAGGTTGGACTGTTACTAAATAATTAACATTATTTTTCTTTATTTTCCATTCAATTTACTTTTGCGTGCGCTACTACAGTTTTATTGTGACGAATGATGGATAAAGAAAACAATGTTTGTGATACGAGTCGAATTTAAACCATTGGGTTCCAGCGTATCACTCCATCGGATTTTGGCTACTGCACTTGGACCATCAGACATTGGCGTGTACAACAATCGGGGTTTGGCGCAGACCATCGGACATTGGCTTACTATCGGAGTCCCATCACACTGTGGAGTCCTCCATATATACAATGAATTGAATTTATGCACACGTATTATGAAAAATATATGAAGTATATTTTGAAATATTCAACAACATATTGTTAATTGGACAAAACAATTGATTATATCCGTGAATTTCAGATAGTTAAGGAACAGTTAATTATAATTAACATATATAACTATTTCCCTGTCTAGACTGGAATAAAAAAATTATCAGTTTACATTCTCCAATTCAAGACCAGTACTTGTTAAAGCAGCTTCAGAGAGTTCTTTTCATCAAGTAAGTCTTAATTTTTCATTTAACACAAATATTCATTTAAACTCAAATTTTCATAGAAAAAAGTAATTTACATATGACATCTAAATATTTGAACACAAATTAAGATTTTTTTTACAGCTATTTAAAAAAAACATAAACGTTAGTCAATCGCGTATCATATCCTTCTTCGTACTTTTGTTTAATTAAATGATTTCAATATTTCTGGGCCAATATTGACAAATAATCAATTCAGCCTTATAAATAATAAAAAGGGGTACCCATTGAGCAAAAAAATTTTTAAAGACTACAAAGATAGGCACATTACATTAAACTAAGAGTCATTCAGCTTCTTAAATAGTACATAGTGATAACAGCAAATCATGTTTTAAACCCAAACTGCGAAAAACCTCTAATCAAAACCAGAGAGTTGAGCCATACAAACTATATTATAAATATGCTTTATGGTATTACATTTTTTTTTACCAATGAATGAATAAACGGTGCATTTATAAACTTTTGTTACAAGGCTTGATAATGAATAGAAAATTATGATTAATGAAGAAAAACGTAATACATTCTAGTGATCTTGATAGGAACCATATTTGATTCATGTGATACATTGTACATTTGAAAGAATTTGCTGATGAATTAAGAATTTGAAAGACCTGTGTATCGATCAGGGAAACCTTTAAATTGTGTCCCTTTGAAAAAAGGAAGTTTTTATGCAGGAAATATTTATTACTTATTTTCAGATATGGCAAATATAGAACAGAGTGAAGACATTTCCCATTTCTTTTTCATTAACTCTACGGTAGGACCGACATGTGTTCTGTTTATGTGCATTGTTGTAATGATTGTGTTCACCACTACGGAACCATTAGCAATACCCCGCCCCGTGGTATGGGGAACGGAAGCCATCATAACTCTCCTAAGCATGATCTTTACCTTCGTCATCTGGTTTTTAGTCAAACGCAACACACGAAAGTTTTTGATTGCAAAACAACAACAGGACGTCACATTAAACATTAAACTCGTTTTCCTATGGGCGTTTGGGTTTGCAAGTATCCCCAATTTCGCTCTAAATATGGGTGCAAATATTGACTGCTTCCTCAAAGATGGAAGTCAACCGTATATGATTGCATACGACTTAAATATCGTTACACATTTAATAGAGATATGTTTCTGTATTGGACAACTAGGATTCTTAAGCTTGTATGGACAATTTTATTTCAGACCCTCGTCTTTAATTAATTACGGTATCTCTCTCATGATCATTGCTCATCTCCTTCGATGGTTTAGGATTTTTTTTTACTCTGTTATGTATGCCAGGATTTGGAAACCATCGAATGTAACTCGACTGGACGATTGCTTTCGTTCATCTAACATTAACACCATTCGTTATGATTTGAAATCATACATTAATCCATTGATTATCGAATATAGCTTGCTTTCTGTTGCCATTGCTGTCAGAATGCTTGTAAATATTTTCCGTAACAATTCTGTTCAAGCATCTATACCTATCGACCCTCATGAAACGGAAAACCAAACAACACCAAACGAGTTATCAAACTCATCTGAACATCTGACAAGGTGCATCTCTAAAATCATTTTCATATCGGTTGGAACAGTTCTTTCACTGCCCTATTTGATGACATTAACTTTCGCCTTTTTAAAAACAGCAAACTTGTCAAAGGTATTTTGTATAATCAGTACCATATTTGAAATAGAATTTTTTAAAATAGCTGTTACTGTGATACAGACCGGGTTTATTCTTCAGGTGAAAAATATTTCTTATAAACCCCGACAGGTGCGAGTTAAATATGTCAGAGTCAGTCGAATTTTTCCTTGCATTTTTGTCATGAATATTTCGAGATGGGTGTTTGACAGCATTGTCATTGGAAAGACCATTGATAATGTATCAATTCAACGAGAGTTCTATGGAGAAATCTACTGGAAAACTATTTCATCTGCTATATTTCCCGTTAATGTCTTTTACAGACTTTTGACAGCAATAGAAATGTATGAACTTTACCAACACACAAATACTGATCCATAATACAATTATGTTATGTATGATATCAATTTGCCTGGTTTTAATTTTTTTGTCATATTCTTTTAATATTTGTATTTGTTCATTTGCTTAACTTGGTTTTGCTTGTTGGTGAATAACATAATTTTTTTTGCAAGTGGTGTTCTTGACACTTAAAGATAAAGAAATAACAAAAGTGAAAAAGTGGTTTGCAAAACATTTTGTTAACACAAGCTTAAGATTTTATTCATATTTATGATACATTTTGTTAACATTTTTAGAAGAAATAATTGGTTCATAAAACTGAAATTGAACCGAGTTATATGGAGTAAGTCGGCATGGTTATGTTGTATAATTTCAAAAAATGTAAAATCAAATCTTATTAAGGTATACATCAGAATGAATGATGACAATACTAACACATTTATAGCCTTAAACTAAGTATTTTGACCTTACTCTGCAGGCAAAAAGCTTATATGAGGTCAATGATCAAAATTTTGAGATATGGTGTCTTTTATCGTTTTTAAGCATTTTCAATATTTTTTAGTGTGTGTCATTCTATTATCTAAATGAAAAGGAAATAAAACCAACAGAAAATATGCAAAATTATGTTGACTAACAAATCACATCTTAACTTTGAATAATACAGTACTACCAAATAAATTTTAGTGATAAACAAAATCTGAAAATTTTTGTCCGAAATGTCCTTAGTGGTGAACACAATCATTACAACAATGCACATAAACAGAACACATGTCGGTCCTACCGTAAAAGCCCAACTTTGTTTAAGCCTAATTCTAAAATATAATAAAAATATCGAATGCTAAGTCAGCAATAATTCATTTCATAAATACTTTTAGTGTTTAGAACAAATTTTACTCATGAAATTTAAATTCATAACAATCCAGATTTGAGAACTCAAACCCTATGTACTTTCAGCATCCTTAACAGTGAATAATGTGTTAATTGTCTCTCAATAAAAATGTGTAAAATATCCTGGAACTTTAAGGGAGGGGGTGGGGATGGCGGGTAGGAATTTTTAAGTTCGTATTTAGGAGTATATTTTACTATCCAGGACTTGCTTTGTCAGATTTTTATATGCATGTTGTTTGCTGCAAGTTTGCATATAGGACTATGGTTTACTATGTTGAATCATAACATGTACCGACGGCTATATAAAACTGTACACTAATGAGCTATCGCGCGGTATTCAATTTGTCTGCATCGCATTGGTGTGTCATAGGACCGACGACATCCAAAAATAAACAGGGTGTGGGGATGGCCGGTAGGAATTTTTAAGTTCGAGATTTTAAGTTCGAGCAATCGCGCGGTATTCAATTTGTCTGCACCGCATTGGTGTGTCATAGGACCGACGACATCCAAAAATAAGCATTCAATGCTTAAATATAAAGTTACAAATCCGATGAATAACCGTACGATATACTATGCTATTATTGCTTATCTGCTGCCTACGAAGGATTTGTAAGAACAGCAAGAATGTAAATCTTGAATTTACTGGGTGGGTGTAAAACTGCTCAGCGCTTCAATCCTTATCAAAATGAAATGAAGCAATACTGCTTTTTAGAGTACAGTTTGGGTGGAGGGGAAAGTAAATAGCCACAATACTTTGCATCAAATAGGAACTGCAAATTACTTTTTTCTTTATTAGACAAATATCAGGTATACAAATGCTTGATCAATCTTGCAGTTAGTCATCAATATCCCCTAGTCAAAAGGACAACTTTTACCGTACTGTCACTCATGATCATGGTTGCCCATGTAAAAGTCTGTTTTTTGGATGTAATTCTTTAATGTTGGTATGTTTAGCATATGTTTTCAATATCTTTATTTTAATATGTTTAATATATCTATTTTTCATTTCTTTCCATGGCACCTGATCCTACCTCTATTTCTTTAAAAGGTTAGTGTTTGCTCTGCCCTGTTTTGTATTTTTCCTTTGGACTTTTGATTTTTAAACACTGTTATTTATTACTACATTTCATACTGATAAAAATCCGTTTAAAAAGAATTGTAACTCTTACCAGAGGGCCAAAACCCTTTAGAATTAATGTTTATACATAGAAATCAAACTTTATTCAGGAATTGAATAAAACCTCAGATATTATGAAATATATATGAAATTTGAAAATTGATATACCCAACAGCATTTTGTCAATTTGACCAACTTTTATTATTACAGAAGCAAATATATACAATTGATAATTTCCATGAATTTTAGATCGTTAAGGAACATTAACTTAAGATTAATACTTATAACTACATGTATTTCCCTTTTTAGACCGGGATAATAAACCAGTTCATATTCTCGAGATCAGGAATTAGCTTGTTTGGGCAGGTTAAGAGAGTTCTTTAAACAAATTTACAATCAAGTAACTAATGTTTTTCATTTAACGAAAAAATTCATATAGGCTCAAAATTTCTTTTAAAAAAGTAAATTTACTAATGGCATTTAAATATAAGAACTCAAATAAAGTTAACTTACAGCTTTTTCAACAATCATTTCCAATATCAACGTGAGTCAATCGCGTATTATATCTTTATTTTGCAATTTTGTTTCATTAAATGATTTCAATATTACTGGGCCAAAATTAACCTATATTCTACTGAGCATCTAAAAGGATATTTTATATTAAGTTATAGATAAAAAGGGGTACAAATGGACCAGGAACTACTTCAATGACCGCAATTTATAACACATTTTATTAAACTGTGAGCTATGACCGAGTGATTGTTGGTTTTCTTAGAATTTAATGGCTGTTTAACTACACTATATTTTTGTAAAGGTCTTCTAAGATCATAGTACAGTTATTATTCGTATTAGGTTATCGCCAATTAGAACATATGGAATCTCTGTTTAGGAATCTTACCAAAAAGAGGCACGGAGTTCATTTCAAATTCTGAGATCTTAGCTAGAAAAGTTCGGAAACGTTTTCTGAATACATCAAGGACACGTCAGCTGATCCACCAACGACTGCCTATGAACTTTTCACAATTCCATCGAAAGAAATAATGCTAATCCAGTTGATAATGTTGAAAAAGGGTTTACTAAATAGGAAGTACCTGTCATTTACATTTATACGTTTTATATGTTTTACTTGTACATCAATTTACTACACTAGATATTTCACATACAAATGTTACAAAATAACCGTTGTTTGATATCATATACAATTCTTTCCATTTTTATGTACAAATACTACTACCCTATAAATCTAACCGTACTGTTATATCAATTAGAATGAAATATGGAATAATGATGTCATTTTTTAAGAATCAAGGCATTACAATGTGATTTGGTAAAGTTCATACATTTCTATTGCCGATAAAAATCTGTAAAAGACGTGGACTGGGAATATAGCGTGTACGATTGTTTTCCAGTAGGTGTCTCCGTAAAAACGTCGTTGTATAGCTGTTCCATATTCGGCATGTCCCATTAATAGGCTGTCAATCACCCATCTGGACATATTCATGATAAAGATGCACAGAAATATTCGACTTACTTTGAAATACTTCATCTGAACATTTCGTGGTTTTAAAGAAACATTCTTTGTGTGAAGAATCATATCCGTTTGTACAACATTCACTACCACTTGAAGAATTTTATTAAAAAATAGCATAACACAAATAAGTTTTCCTCCTTGCATCAGTCCGGCTATTCCCTCAAATATCTCGAAGGCAACAGCCCCTGACGTTACACATAAAAATAAAATTTGATAACTATTGAATGGTAATTCATTCTTGAAAATCTCATAGAATTGAGATTTGAACTTCCATTTGCTGAAAAGCAGAAGACCTAAAGTTTCTATCTCGAATATGGTACAAATTATCCTATATACTTCCGCAGAGCCCACCGTTCCTAAAAAGGAACAAATAAAAGCAATCAAGAATGGCAATGAAAGTATCAATCCGCTTGTACAGGAAAGGAACGTTGATACGTTCATTGTAGGAGTATGAGGTAAATTTGATGTTGCTATTTCACTATCAATGAAAGCATCTTGAATGTCCAAAAATGTTGAACGTGAATTGTCATTAAATATATTTACAAACATTCTGACAGATATGGCGACAGAGAGCAAACTGTATTCGGTAAGCAACGGGTTGATGTATGATTCCAAATCTTTATGAATGGTGGTAATGTTAGATGAACGAAGGCAATTTTCCAACTGAACTACATTTGATGGTATCCAATTCTTGGCGCTCACAATAGGGTTCAAAAACATATTAAACCATCGAATGAGATTTGTGATAATCATAAGAGAGATACCATAGTTAATCAATGACGAAGGCCTGAAACAAAATTGTACATACAAGCTTAAGAATCCTAGTTGTCCAACACAGAAACACATCTCTATTAAATGCGTTACAATACCTAAATAATATTCAATTAAGTACTGTTGACGTTCATCCTTGAACAAGCAGTCAATATCTGCAGCCATGTGTAAAGCAAAGTTGAAAATAATTGCAAACCCAAACGCCCAAAAGAACACGAGTTTGATGTTCAAGCCGACATCCATCCGCTGTTTCTTGATTAAATATTTTCTTGTGTTTCTTTTGACTTGAAACCATATGACGAAGGTAACGATCATACTTAGGAGGGTTATGATGGCCTGTATTCCCCATACCACAGGGCAAGGTATTGCTATTGGTTTCGCAGTGGGAAACACAATCATTACCACAATACACATAAACAGAACACATGTCGGTCCTTACGTAGAATTAATGTAAAACCAATGGGAAATGTCTTCATTCTGTTCTAGATGTGCCATATCTGAAATTGGATAATAAATATTTCCTTGATTAAAACGTTTTTCCGCAAGTGGGCTAGATCTAAACGTTAACCTAATAATTAAACAAGCCATAAAACTGAAGTCATGAAATCACATAAATGAATGCGAGCACTAGAACCAATGAATTTGAAATACTAGTACACATATAAAAGATAATTTCACCCTTTTTCCAGCCATGTACATGTAGCAATATTTATATACTCACTGTGTATGAATGTTAAGATTTTTAAAACAATCTTTTTCATTTATATTATAAGTTTGGCATTGGGTAAATCTCTGGCACTTAGATCATAAAAATTAGAAAAACTAACTTTTAATTTGAGTCTCACTTTAACTAAGCGCATTAAAAGTGAGTTGTCTAAGATTTATGGCCCGGGGCCTGGTTTCAACTCAATGTTAGTCGCATTTTATGTGTAAAAATAATAGCGTTTGAATCATTATCACTACGAAGCTTACTTTAGTTATCTAGAAAATTCATCAATATTGGCCTCGATTTATCCGTTAGGAATCATTTAAAATGGAAATAGAATTCAAAGAGGGACAGGATAAAATAGTGACTTGCGTGACTACTGAGACATTTTTTGAATTAGTGTTTTTTAAACCAAGGTAAGAAAATTAAATCCTTCCTGAAAAGCGAAGGAGAGTTGGGATATTATCCCAACCAAAAACAGGGAAAAATAACACATTTTATCCTAATGTATTGTTCCTTACCGGAATAAACTTCAGGGAAATAAAATGTTCGTTTATTATTTTCAATATTGATAGAATTTTAATTGAAAAAACATTATATCGCTGAGTATTTCAAAACATAAGCAGTTTTACACAATTCATTATGAGATGCAGTAAATTTAGTACACGAATAAAGTTTTATTTATATTCATTTTTTTATAATATGAATTTTATGAGACTATGAGTCAATGCTTTTATAAATCACTTTTTATCGTACTTTTTATTTAGTAGGAAGTTTTTATCGATAAACCAATTCAAATTGCATCACTACATATTGATTTCAATACATCACGTATACTGGAATTTTGCTCTTTCCACCATCACTACATTTGAAAATTTTACCTTGACACCTCATTCACTTTATTAATACAGTAAAACTCGTTTAGTACAAACACGAATATTGCGAATTCTCAGTTACAGTGAAGTACCCGATAATTTCTTACCAAATTCTTGCGAAATTTCCCGGTAATAACGAATTCAAATGTAACGAATTTACGGATATAGCGAACTGATTTTGAGTCCCGTAGAGGTGATAAATAACGATATTTAACATTTTTATAACAAATTTTTTTACAAATTAAAAAGTTCAAACTACCATTTAACATAATAGTTTGAATGAATTAATTTTCATTTCAATTTTCAAGTCACTATCCGATTAATAAAGGTATCAAAGTAATGTACGTATTTTTATTTTAAGCCTCAATAAGCAAATATTATAGTATGGTAAAAGAAAACAGGTATATAGTGAATTCGCTATAGTTATTTATACGAATTTGTTATACGGATGTAACGAATTACGGATATAACGAAGTAAATCCATTGGTCCCTAAGACTTTGCTATAACCAAGTTGAACTGTATATTTCAAAGCAATCGCTTCGATATAATATAAAAACACTTTATAAGAGATACATATTACATTTGTGTAGTTGTATGATATTTGTGTCTATTCACCCATGCTCCATTAATCTTCTGATCTAAAACTGTTTTGTTTTCTTTTGAAAGATTCAAAAATTTAATTGACGATTATCCAAGTTAACCACTTGCACCTGAGATGATGTGAGTCTGTGCATTTCCTTTTACAATATTTGATTATTTTACTTACAACCTTTGAACATCCTTTCCGAAAAAGAGCTTAACATCTAGTACGAGGCGCTAGAGCATACAACAGAGACCACAAAACGTGTAGACGTCAACGAAAGTGCTAAATAAGGCTATGATATCCGAATATTTAACTGCCCCCCTTGTAGTCTAGCCCTTTGGCTTAACGTTGAATAACATATAGAGAACGAGATAGAAAGGACAGTGAAAAAGCTTCCCTTGTCACATAATTAAGCAGAATTAGAGAGAGGCCTCGCCAACACATGAAATAACCTTCCACAATGGGTACATTCGTCTTTCTGTTATTTGTACGATTAGCGAGACACAAAGCTGCACAATCCAATATGTTACTTATGTTTATCATTATATTATCAGATATAATCTTACATTTGCTATCGAATAATTTTAGGTATTCAGTGCAGGTTTACAGATTAAATTACTCAATAAGCACTTGTGGTAGTTATAAGAAATAAGATATTGATATTTGAATTTATTACATGTGTTATTACAATTCGTGACATACATGGTTATTACAAAATGACGGACATAATGAATACGATCCACTAGTCCCCAGGACTTCGTTATACTTAGTAATCGAGTTTTCATGAATATGGTGATTTTACACTTACGAACATGGGTATAATAAATCATGAGTTGTTCTTTCCGTGTTTTGATATTGACAAATACTAAGCCAAAGCTCGTGGTATGGGGAACAGAAGCGACCATGACTCTTCTATGTATGATAGTAACATTTCTAATATGGTTCTTGGTCAAACGAAACACACGAAAATTTTTAATCGACAAACAACGAAGAAATGTTACCTTCAACTTAAAGCTCGTCTTCTTTTGGACTTTCGGGCTCGCAAATATCTTCAACTCTGCTTTGAATATGGGATCCAATATTGACTGCTTGCTCAACGGTGGACGTCAATTATTTCTCAGCGTAGAAAACCTAAGTATTGTAAAACATATAACGGAGATTTTTTTTTTGTGTTGGACAATTAGGTTTTTTAAGTGTGTATGGAAAATTAAGTTTCAGACCATTAGTTCTTATAAATTATGGCATATCTCTTATAATATCTGCTCATTTTCTTCGTTGGTTTAGGTTTCTTTTAGACTCCATAAAGAGTGCAACTCCGCATTCAAAAATATCGCATGGAGATTGCTATAATTTGTCTAGCATTGCTATTATTCACAATATAATGAGTCCTTATATTAGCCCGATGGTTATCGAATTCAGTTTGCTATCCGTCGTTTTAATTGTCGGAATGTGTGTAAATACTTTTGGCAGTGAATCAATTCCAATGCATTTCGTGGATAACACTCAAGAAATGTTCAATCCGACGTCAACATCAAACGAAGAATTAGACTCAGCTGAAATGCTAACAAGGCGCACCTCAGCACATGCTGCCATTATATGTGGAATCATGCTTTCATTGCCATTCTTTATATCATTTATTCTTACATCTTTTAAAACAGATAATTCAGTCGATTTATTTCGAATAATTAGTACTATATACGAAGTAGAAGTTTTAGCACTTCTAGTTTTTGGAAAATGGAAATTCAAATCTCAATTTTTTGAAAAGTTAATTGAAACTACAAAGTCTTCGAGGTATCATGTCATATTGTTATGCATTACCTCCGGAGCCGTGTCTTACGAAGCATTTGGTGCAATAGCTGGACTAATGAAAGCAGGGAATGATCTCCGATTTTTATTATTCTTCGATAAAATTCTTCAAATAGTAGTCATCATAATACAGACTGAGATAATTCTCCACACGAAAAGTATTACTTTCAGAAGAAGACATCTTCATGTGAAATACTTCACAGCCAACCGCATATTTTTGTGCATTTTTGTTATGAATATTTTAAGATGGCTTGTGGACAGTACTGTTATGAAACAGAAAACTAACGCATCCTTTACTCAGAGGCAATTTTATGGAGAACACTACTGGGATACTATCGAACATACCTTATTTCCTGTCAACGTGTTTTACAGATTTCTGGCAGCAATGGAAATGTAAGAAATGTACCAAACCACAAATCAATACTAACTCTGAACATTCATTTTCATCTAATCGTTATCTTGACGACCAATGGTTTTAAAGTGATATAACTTTTTTTTTGAAAAAAATTAAAATACATGCAAGACTTTGTCATTATAAAAACTATTTTGCTTTATTAGTTGGTATATTTCATTTTTACGAGCTCCCAATGCTTTCAAAAATGTTACATTAGTAGTTGTAAACAAACAGAGCCTATTAATGGCAATGAACGACTCACGAGACATACTTCAATTTTGTATAATTTTCCTTCATTTATTATTCATTATTTATTAACATTTAAATCTGTTAATTCCTAAATTATTCAGGGCTATTTTTTATTGCGTATATTCAAAAGTTTCCCTAAAATTGCATGCAAAATGCATTTCAATGCTAATAATAAAGTCATGATATATAATTTAATTAAACACTATATAATAAATTAAGAAAGTATCATATAACACGAAAATATGATTATGTAATAACTTAGTGGGAATCTTCAGATTGAGGAAATAGGAAAAAAGGAAAAAAAGATAGGTCGCATCTGACCTTAAAATAACGTAGAGCTGAATATAACTGGTTATAAAGATATTTGAATTCCTCTAACCAATTTTAAGATTCCTTCATAGATAAGTAAAAGATTGCTAATGTAAACGTATAGAGGGACTTCGACACAATTTGAGGTGAAGTATTTGAAAATTTGTGTTTTTTTTCTTTTTATATCTAAACGGCCAATATGAAAGCTTATATGTTTTTGAAACCTAATGTAAACGTTTAGAGGGACTTTGACACAATTTGAGGTGAAATATTTGAAAATTTGTGTTTTTTTTCTTTTTATATCTAAACGGCCAATATGAAAGCTTATATGTTTTTGAAACCTTGAAAGTCAAACGACGACTTAAAAGCGAGTTACAGACATTGTTTGTTTGTAAACAAAACTTGACGGGTAGCTTAGATCCCAAACAGTATAATACCACTATTACCCAAATTCACTAAGGAAATATTTAGTCTATACGGAAATATGAAGCCATTTATTGAAAGCATTTTATTTACATGAATAAATTAATTCTTTCATTAAAAAGCAATAATTCTTTCAAGTTTTTAATTATGTTGTTGGTTTATGAATTCTATTGGTCTTTTGAAGCAATATACAAAAGCAGAAATTAAGTTTATGAAAACATGAAAATTTCATCTTATTAGAAGCTAGTCTGATATACTGAACAAGTACAATTTGTTACCACCGTGTGCCAAATGACAATGTATTATATCTCAAACACATTCAAATGTAGACAATTCTAGACAACTTCCGCGAATCGATACTTTTTTGGGGGAATTTTGATTTTTGTTAAACTGACCTTGATCTCAGCTGTTTGATTTAATCAAATAATTTCAATCTAAGAATGCGTCCCGGTACGCTAATTTAGGTAAACATTTGAAGCACCGACCGCTGACTGCCTCAGGGGCTTTTCGGGCTTCTAACGACGGCCAGAAAAGAACTTTTTAAGTTTAAGTCGCATGGGGCTAGATCTGGAGAGTATGGTGGTTGTGGCAAGGCGGTAACCTTCTCCGACTTTTAAAATTGCTTCTCAAGCTCAGATTATTATCATAAAATAGACGAATTATGATAAAATGTTAATGATTATTTTGGTACCAAAACTTGAGAATATTTTGTGACAGAGAGGATTCTTCGCTATCATGATTCTTTTTACAACTATAGGCTTTCTACTGTGTTTAGTTAATCAAGGTTTGTTTTCAATTTTTCCTAATGGTTTGAAAAAAAGATCACGTTTCGTCACAAGTAACAATATTTTCAAATTGCCTTTAATTGAATTAGGGAGATACTTTTAGCAATTGCTAAGCTGTTCGTACTCGTACCCGTGTCTAGCCATCAGTCAAAATAATGTTGTCTTCATCGGGCAGAAATATTTTGTACTTTACAAGTACGTTTCAAAATAGAATGCACCCTTGATTACGATAGGTCTCTACATGACTCCTTGTAGCCAAAAGTTTTCTTAGAATTTAGCAGGAGTTACGATATAAACTCATATTGTCTGATACAATATTGTAGCATATGACGTAGAATAACATATCATCATATCATAACACCTCATCGTTATATTAATCAATATTGTATCATATTTTACAATATCAATTCATATAATACAAACTTTAATCATATGATACATTATCGTTTTATATGATATTATTAGTTACATGGTTTGTAGTTGACCTAATATGGTTTATACCTGGTCAGTAAATTATATTTTAATGATAAAAAAGTAAAGAAAACATTGAAAATCAAGCATTTATAATAATATTACAAGTTTCAATCTGAGTAGGAAAACCTGACGTCATAATGCTCTAAAATGACGTCATAATGCTCGAAGGGGGTGATATTTTCTTCTGACTATGTATAGAATATACATAGCCTCCATGTGACTGCTGTTAGCCAATGATTTTCTTACAATTTAGCAGGAGGTAAGATATAATACAATAATCTTTCATGTCATATATAAATTTTTCGAAACCCTTTCTACGTATGCGTAGCAGGAAACCTCATCAAATAATGTAATAATGAACATTTTTTCCATATTTGGCTCCGTTATGAATTTTCAAGATGGCCAATGGAGTAATATTTCGGTGAAATTGATAAAAACGTGTTCGGTGTGAAAACAAGGACCTATCATATTCACAAAAAAATATCTTTTTATTACTTTGGAAAACGTTCCCTTGCTTATACATTACGAGACATGCATTCTTTTTATTTAGATTAGTGTAGTTATAATAAAACGTTAACATACGATTTTATATATAGATTTATAAATTCTTATTATGAGAGTAGAAAAAAAATAACATCATCTTTATCTATAATATTGAAATATACAATGTATCATGGCTCTTTTATCAAGGTGGTTGGGTGGTCGAGGTAATTTCATAAAATATCAACATCTTTAAGAAGAAGAACTATGATTAAAGATATAAGAATGTTTTCGAATTTTAAAAGCTTTATATTTAGAATTTGTTGGTACTAAACTATAGTTTTGTAGCTGAACTGATTTTATAAAAAGATTTAAGGTAGATCATATTGGTAATTTGTTGACCACCCAGCCTCCTTAGAATAGTCTGTTGATCTTATGCATAGTACACTAAAAAAAAAAGACACAAAAAATAAGGTGCAATCTATTATCATTCTGTACAATAACATTTAAAACAGAACGGGTCACATGGTCATTTTCATATTTTCTTTTTACCATCAAATTTCACGTACATGTACGAATAGGATACATTTTTATTTGTTTAATAATTAGCATTTTATGACCACTCTATATATATGACAATAACGAAAATGTGGTGAAAATAAAAGGGAAGAAAATGTTCTCGTGTATATTATAATGAGTTTTTGATATCTCAAATTCTACAAATAAATGTTATAAATCATATAAGATATCAAGTTTGTTAAATTTTTACATGAAAACCGAAAAAACAATTCGATACTATAAATCCCTTTCACAAACAACCGGAAACGTCCATGAGCATGGCATATCATGCCATCCTTCAAAATATCCGGTACCTGATGCAATACATTTTTCAGAGCCGGTTCCAAGATTATCATTCGGTTGAGCTGTGTACCAGTTGGTGTAGTTTGTCGGAGTTTGACTCTTAATCCACGTAAACGTACCGGAATTATCCGTATCGTATCCGTTCAGCCAGAAGAAAGTATCCATTCCACAATGGGACAAGGCTACACATGTTATAAAAAGAAACTGAGAGAATTCTATGAATTGAACTTTGATCATGCTTAATTATCCATTGTACATGTATTACACGTGTTATAATTGAAGTCGTTTGTTAAAAATTGTATATCATATTTTTCGGTTGAAAACAAACATGTATGAAACCGTATCATTCATAAAAACCTACTTAACTCAGTGAGCCAGTCATTCTCAGCTTGGGAGTTCACTTCAATGACGTAAGACGGTGGGGACAGACTAGCACAAAACGACTTTGAAAAGAACATTGGCAAGAATTATGATTTATACAAAGTATAAACGAGTAATTGTAGTATACTGATGATTATATAATATATGCATGTTTAGAGTCAGTTCATAATGCAGGTTCAGGGTACTTGTGGATAAAGACTCGTTGCCATCCTTCCCAATTTTTTGTAAAACCTTTGTTAATTTACTTTTTAAAACTTGCTTTTCTTCTAGTTTAGTTGTAAGCTTGTAGTATCTATAGATTCACTTTTTTATTTGTAAATTTCAGAAAATTGTTCTTTGCAAGAAAAGTTGGGGTGTGGGCAGTCCCCCTGCTACCCATCTCCCTCAATGATGCTACGTGCCTGCCATATCAGAGATATAGGAACTTAAAAATGAACCTGCTATAGTTCATGTGTATATGTGCATAACAACATAAATACTTCTTGTCCTTGCATGTCAATGTTATATCAACACATTTGAGACAAAACACAAATTACATCTATTTGATAATTAAAATATATCTAAAAAGAAGACAAAATAAAAGTAAAAGAAGATCAACTGGTTAATGGGGCAACTCTCTTGTATTTCATATGTTGAACGATCTGCAGTGTGTGCTCTGCAAACACTGCTTCTTTAATGAAAAACAAGCTTACGAACTCAAATATATAATGTGCATTGACCCCATATTTACTGTGTAATTTTAATCATGATAAAATTGATGTTGTAACTAATTGTCTTCCGAAAAATAAATGTTAAAAATGTAAAAGGTAATGATTTAGAATTTATCATATCAATGCCAAGAATCTGTATTGTGTGACAACAGGAGTATTGTTTGTTTTATTTTTCTCAAGCTACATGTATTTTAATAGTGCACATTCATTGCTAGGTAAGAAACAGCCGTTAAGTATGACAAGCTATTATATTTATTTTTGAAAAAAATATAGACAAGTTGTTTAGTGAGCTAATATTTTTCGTAAACATTGAATCATTTCATGAAATCTATAAGAATGAAAGTTGACTGAATGTTTCTTAACAGAGTAAAGGCAACGCATGACTTTCCATAACATAGTGGAATTGTAATCAAATGGGTTTTGATATTATAAATGACAAAGTCTGAAACATCTTTCGGCGTTATTTCACAATCCAGAGTGTCGATTAGAAGTTTCTTTTCTGAATTATGTAGGGGTGTGATATCTCAGATCGCTTGGACGTTTGCTTAGATACCTTTTTAGGTGATTACTTATATCTGTCGTGTGTAATTGAATTTGATATATAACCATTTTTATTTTAAAAGCTTGAAAATCTGACATACTATCTTCAGTAACTTGCCTAAAACTACCCTAACCTAAATGATGCAAACTTTTAAAATGACAGTTTTTCTAAATCGCTCTATCCTAAGTAAAAAGACTATCAATTTAATAGAAAGAGGTGCGTTTGCCCAATTTTGACCAAAACAAGTCTTTTTTCGTTAAGCTGTTTTGTCCGACTATGTATCCAATTTTATGAAGATAACGACGGTTTTGTATCGTTCCGTGTATGTATACTAGTATTAAGTGTGAATGAATGAATTGAATGGAGTTGTTAAACATTAGTTTTATTTTACCACACCTTAAATCTATGAATAATCTAAAAAAAAAAATATTTAGAAATCGTGGTAAAATACCTTTTTGAAAAGTGAAAAAATATATCACTATTGTCATCTTACCCGAGAATCATTGAATGTTCTCTCGTTGGTATCCAATATATACCAGTGACCTAAACGTTGGTGCCAGATTGAACAATCTGAAATAATAATATTAATTTTATTATTCAATTTGCTTTATACACTTTACCTCGCCCACCTTAGCAGTACTATTATATGCATTTTGAAAACAATAACTTACTTGCTTATATACAATGAAGCAAAGGTATCAATATTATTCCAGCAGACTCCAATGTTTTCATTAGCTTTCTTATTAGTTTCAATATTTTCGGCCGTCTCAGTACTATTTATCAGCCGATTTTTTCTACCAAATACATGTATAATTATATTATAAATGTTAAACTCATTACGACTTCATTCTGACCAAACGACACGAACATCGAAAATTTTCAGTTTTTCGGGACAGCCTTCCCCTTTTCGGAAAACAATAAATTTCATGAAATGAAAAACAAAAGCAAAACAAACACAATAAAAACAGCATTACATTTTTAAAATTGGAACTATGAAAAAAAACCCAGCAACAACATTACCACTATATAATGATAAGGTTTGATCTATAATACTTTGTACTGATGGCCGTGGCCAATCCTTTAGGTGGAATTAAGTCGACGGTCAACTTCAGCTCTGACTGGTTTAATTCAACTAATAAAACGTTAAGTCCGAGCAAATGATAGAAAATAAAACAAACGATTTGAATTCGTTCTGGGCATTGCTTTCAACTAGACCATTATGATTATCTTAAAGTTTTATATTACTTGACTTTTGATATAAAAAAGAAACAATAAAATAATTTTGTGTGTGAAACCGTAAAATAAATGAATGGATAGAAGAAGGTCAGTAATATTACAAAATGAGTTTCATGTGACACTGGTAATGTTATAAGACATTCATATTAATTATTTTAATCTGTTTGTTCATATTATCAAGTCTGAATGATATGAGCATGTGCATCTCGAACTTTTCCTGTCGTTTCTCCTACTTGTCCGTTCAAAGAGGATTATAAGCAATAACTACTGCTGTCATATATTTCAATATGTGACCGTTGTGATTGAAATTTTCTCGAGTGTCTTGATAATTTAACGGTCGTTGTTGATTCTTCTGAGGAGGTCCTGTTTCAATATCGTTTTGTTTTGAGCACACCGTACAACTAACCAGATAAATGCATTTGTCTTTCGACATGACGCTACTCAATATTTTTAGATCCAACCCTCAATATTGAGGAGGGGGTGGGGTAACAAATCTGTCTGTGAAAGTGATTTTGGCACCGAACAAGTGTTGAAGCCACTATCGGGCAATTGGATGGTTAAGGTTCTTACAGACGTGGTATTAGGTTATGAAGGTGTGACCCTGCAATTGTGTTTTAACTCTTTATATTGCAAACGGGTTTGTTTTTATGTCTTTGTGGCTATCTCATTAGTTGCAAATTGTTCTGTGTGGACTTTGTAGCCTTGAATACACCAATGGGATTTCATCAGAACAAATATGTTTACATCTGAAAGTCAATCCTCTAGCAACACCTCTACATATACCATTATTTGAAGAGTGACAGATTGACAGCTTGATGTAGAGATGAGTGTCAGCGGGTTTTGATATTCAGAATGAACAGTATATCTTATATTAATATGTTCTTACGTACCGGAAAATGATTCTTATCGAGTTGTATGACATTTTGAAAATTAAAGAATGCGTAAAATTCATAGATAGACTGGTGGATAGATTGGTAGGCACATTTCCGATAAATACATTTATTTAAAACCGTTATTGTTCAAATCAGCTGCACAATTTTCACTTCATTCAATTTTTACTTTATTAAGCTCTAAAGAATTATTTTCTGATACCATGAATTTAATATAATTTTGATAACAATTTAAAAAATGCATAGTTTAATAATTTAATTAATTAAATAGGTTGTCCGAATGCTATTGCAAACTCCTACATGAATTATCAATAATCAATATTATTTTTCTAAAAATCTTAAAAATAATGACATCAGAAAAACTTTGAAAAATCAGCCTTGTTTTCAAGAAATGTATGGGGAAAAGAGTAAACCGACATACTTTTTGCACTTGAGTGCATTTTTTTTAGGCAATTAAGTGTTTTATATGACTCAGATAAATGTTACGGACATTCATTTATTACATATTCGAGATTTGAAATTAAAAATTACGTTTGTTGGTTTTTTTTCATATAAGAAACATTTTATTTTCATTATATTTATTCTATTCGTAGTACTTTTAATTTCTCTATGCTTCTTTTTGTTTCCATTTTCGGAATGATTTTGAATCAACTTATATTGAATTGCTGAACAAAATGATCATGCATGTAAGAAACCAAAGCTAAATGAAACAGCTTAACATTTTGTAAGCACACATATATATATACTAAAAGAATAGAATAAGAAAGCAAAATGAGAGAGATAGAAAGAGAGTCATACATTTTTTTTATTTGACATTGCTTTCGATTAAAAAATTTAATTCAAGAACTTTATAAAAGTAGACCTACCAAATTTTTTCTCATAATACAGCCATCCAGTGTACGTTTGTGGCCCTGTGTCTGACATGTGAACGGATAGAAGTTGGCAAGAATGAGTGTCCATGTTAAACATGATGGATTTACACTCGTCATTTCTTGTACAATGAGATGCACAGTGCAGGGAACTTCTGAAAATAAGTGTTGATATAATATTGGTTGATAGAGTTGCCCTGTTGTCGTAAGTTGGATTTCTGGACATGAAGTCGGAGATGATGACCCCACGTACAGCTAGGATCACCACAATAAGAAGGTATAAGTTCATCCTGAGATTCAAAAAACCACATTGAAGTTTGAGTTGTTCTCCTTATATCAACATGTTTCTTTATAAATGTGTTGCCATTGGTCAAGATACAATAAAAAAGGTTGTCTTCGACTTTTTTGTATCGAAGCAAACGAATTTCTTAGGAAAACAAACATGTCAATTTGTAAGTGGGTTTAAAATTGAATATCGACATGAACACACTTTAAAAACATACAATATGCATGAGAAATTTTCTAAAAATCTTGTGACTGTCTCCTACATCCCATATTAGAAATCAAATGGAAATTATTAAATTGGACTCATTATGTGTGTGATGCTGAAAATATCAAATGTTTCCCATTTGAATTATCAAAAATGACTTTGACCCTAACATTTGCAAATTTTCTTTGCAGTCATAAAAGAATATTGCATATACTGTATATACATGTGCATATGGAATCTTTGTGGTCTGTAAAAAAGAATCTAGTTTGTGTAATAAAGGTTTTTAATGCATTCGTTATTCCTTAAGCCTCAGTCACAACTGGCAGTACGTGTTTATTGTTCTTGCGTGGGCGAGTTTTGCCCGTTGTAGCTACCGTGGCTAATCGTAGCGTAAAATATCGTGTTAAAGTGTTTGAGAGTACAACGTAAGACAAACGGAAGTTTGATGCGCGAGTCGTAGGTGTCACATACAAATTGTTAGTTGGCACTCGCAACGGGCGATGCCCGTATGCAGCGTACATCTCTTACAATTCGCTTTCACCAGTTTGCCTTGCTAAAGCTGGTTAAGAATTTTGTCTGCAATATCACTACCTTCATATTCTTTCTTCAGTAGGATTTGTTCTAGTATTTTGTGTAGTTGGTTTTTGATAAAAAAAAAAAAAAAACAAGGGTATCGTTCTGCGCGTAAATATCATTTTTCTTCTCCTTACTCAAATAATGTTTATAATTCTATCACACCACGCTTATAAGTCAAAATGATCAGGAAAGCTTTTTTACTTTTTCTCTACAATCTCTAAAATATCCAGTTCCTTCTTGTCCTGTTTTTCTACTTTGCCGTCAATCTTTTGTTGCCATATAGAACGTATATGTTTGATTGATTTTGGTTTGTAGAAGAAGGCTTCTATAGAATCTTTAATTTGATTTTGATGATCGATAATACTGTCGATTCTTTTACCTAAGTGTGATTTTTTACATAATCATTTTTTTAAAAATAAAAATCTTGTTTATGGACTTGCAGTCAACCTACGTGTAACCCAAAGGTCGGGTGAGATCTTCCTACGTCATTTTTGCAAGTCTAATTGTACGGTTTTCTTACTCATTTTTTAAGTACAGCGCAAGTACAGCACACGTTTTCAGATCTCGCAAGGAACCTTGGTGATTTTGTGCATGTCCAACCGCCATCGTGCGTGCTTACGGGAAGTGTGTTTGTCCTTTCAAATATTGTTAGATGCACTTGCGTCTCTCCCAAGATGTTCACTATAATCCGCACGTAGACCATCCGTAGAGGCACCTACGACCAGTTATGACTAAGGTTTCGGGTACAAGGTATAGAATGATGCGTTCTTCTCAAAGGCGTAGCATATGAGTAAATAATATTTCAAATTATTACCTAATCAAAGGGATTTTGTTGTTTTATTACAAATTAAATGTTTTCGTCTATTTTGTATGTGTATTCGGATTTGAAAGTGATATTGCTACATGATGGAAAGATAACTTTATTATGTTTATTTTACTATTGTTCTTAAAATTTATCTTCATGGTATGAAAACCTTTTGTAATTTATTGTAAACACAAAATACTAAACACGGAATTAGGTAATAAAAGAATTATTTAATGCTTGAACAGTCAATAGACCCGAATTTTTTTCCCTTGGTGCAGGGAACAGCTCAGTATGATCTATTGCCCTCGGCAATTTGATTTTACTTTAAAAAAATGTTGAAACAAATTGAAACTTGTCGTCATAGTACTTAGTGCAGTGAGATTTACAGTGTGTAGAACTCAGAAATTTGAGTATGG
The DNA here is from genome assembly GCF_025612915.1 of Magallana angulata. Lineage (NCBI taxonomy): Eukaryota > Metazoa > Mollusca > Bivalvia > Ostreida > Ostreidae > Magallana > Magallana angulata. The sequence continues at coordinate 36,923,597 of NC_069114.1, forward strand.
GTAGAAATAATATTGCTTGCAAAAATAACGCTTATGTCGTACGAAGGATGTGTGGATATAACGCCGGAGATTTTAGAGCACAAGTACAGCTAAGATAATCATTAAAAAGACAATACATGTTTCGTTTATTCAAAATACATCAATTTTGTAATAGTCGTTACAATAATTTTATACTTTAGCCACAAAAGGTTGTTTCTAGTAAATTCTTTATTTCTTCCTGAATTACTTATTATTGGTGGAGGTTGTTTTAGGTCATATGACTTATCGTGACTGCGTTAGCCGTCCATTAATACAGAGAATGTTATATTTTCAACTATAGTTTAAATTCCGCAAAAGTTATCATTTTTGGTGTGATTCTTCTTTAAAATATGAGTAGTTCTAATTGAGAAATTAGATATCCCTTGTCATTTGTTATCAGAGTACCTCTAATCTCTAAATCTTTCAAATCACGTATAACTTTCAAGGTCAATAAAAAAAATAACGCTATATCGCATTAAAAGTCAATAATACATTAATATGTGGCCGGATTTTAGTATCATTTGAAGAAAAAACATAAAAAACAGTGTTCATCAAGAACAATGACCAATATTAGAAAGATAATCATATTCTTATATAAATATTCTTTCATGAATCTATTACATTATTTTGATTGATCCGGAATAACATGTATGTACATTTGTGACAGTCATCATGGAATTATTTCAATGGAATTACCTCTATTATCAGAAGGTCTGTTGACCTTAAAGTGATATATATATATTCACTCTATTTTAAGCAAAAGAGCATATTCCTATGAAAAGAATCACAATACATAAAAGAATAGAATGAATTATTGAAAATGGGTAAACAAATGCATAAATAGGGTTTTCAGTAGGATACACCCCGCGGATTTAGGTCAAAACAAAGCAAAATTATAAATAATACGTGAATTCACCTCTAGTAAGTATTTTTACTATAAACGCATTATTTAGCAGTGTGTCATTTCATAATAAAGTGACGCATGTTTATACGGTGAAAATTGTTATTATCAATATGCATTGATTCGTTTGTGGTAGTTTGAAACTTCAGCATAGACATATTCATCCTAGACACAAAAACTGTTTTAAAACTAAAACAATAGACCAGACAAAAATTGTGCACTTTACCTTCCAGTGACCTTGACCGAATGACCTTGGGTCTAGGTCGTGACACACTTTAAGGTCATAAGCGATCTTTGTTTGAAATTAGAACATCCAATGTTTTTCCATATGAAATATATGGACCGGACACGAATTTTTCACTTTTTCTGAAAGTTACCCTGACATTGCAAAAATGACCTTGGGTCAAGATTATAACACACCAAGGTCATAAGCAATCTGTGTGAAGCTAAAACTTTCAATAGTTCTCAATTTAAAAAAAATATTTGACTGGACACAAATTAAGCACTTTTTCTGCCAGTGACTTTGACCAAATGACACTGGATGAAGGTTATAAAACACCCACAATAAACCTGTGTTCAATTTGTTCAATTTTAATTCTGAAGTTTTCTTCACAATCGATGCATACATGTACTTTGATTTTACTTTGAATATTTCTAGTTGTTAAAGGAGGCCGAATACGCTGGTGTAAATAGGCGAAAGTTTATAACTTTCTAGGATGATTGGTTTGTATGGACAATTATTTGATACTAAAATAGCCAAAAATTCGGACCATGCAGCTTAAATGACAAACTAGTAGTGCTACATTCTTGTCAGAAACTCTGTGTTTTTAATTTATGCTTTAATTTAAATATTAATCAGGTTTTTAAAATTTTTGTCGTTATTGTCGTTTTGATTTTAGACGGTTTGTAAAATAAAAATCAGTAAAATATTATTTTTGTGGTTCATATATGGGAAATAAATAGCACAATTAGATTAAAAAAAAAACCCACACCAAATGTTTAAGAAACTGTAAACTTTTGTGTTTTTTTTCAAAGGAAGAAATTGGATTTTTATTATTGACTACTAAAGACGTATTTTTACAAATCTCATATTATAACATACATGTATATTCCGGTATGCAGAGAGAGAGAGAGAGAGAGAGAGAGAGAGAGAGAGAGAGAGAGAGAGAGAGAGAGAGAGAGAGAGAGAGAGAGAGAGAGAGAGAAAGAGAAAGAGAGAGAGATGTGAAATGTATGTTATATATTTGACATGAAATTTGATTTCTCCAAATATTTCAATAGAATTCATTCTACTGCCAATCATTAAACAGAAAAAACAGCACAATCACAAAAATTCTATCTTATATTTTTTTTATATCTATTCTATTCCAATATAGGAGTTTAATGATATCCCCTAATAATAATTAAATCATTGTAAAATGATCAACAAGAGAACTTACTGTAATACTTATACCACAAAAATTGTTGGAGTTCAAAAAAGAAAGGAAAAAAGAAATTATCCACAAAAAGCAAACAATTGTTGCAAAAAAAATCATACCTGTGTCCCTGAAAACCAATAGGCACAGATAAAATCTAGAAAATGTACAATTAAATAGAGCCAGATGATTGTACTATATACATGATCACTTATCCTCCACAAATCATCAGACACAATAATGTTTAAATTCAATGTTTTTCATTAAGTGTCTTAAAAACACATTGACTTTCGACCTGTGTACTTTCCACATATTTACACAGCAGTTTACTTCTGACCTGTCTGATGTTTTTTACAGGTGCATCGCAAGAAATTAAAAAAAAACATTATTAGCAGACAGTGTTTATGTAAATGGTAGTTTAATACCCACGCCCATTCGTAAAGTAATGAGAATGTCATGCATAACTTTACAATGTAATTCGCCCCAAGCCTGGTTTATGGTGATATTTCGAATCGTGACATTATCCTAGGGGGTAAAGTGGACAGGTGTGAGACCAGACAATAAAGTTTGATCCAGAACTCATGAAAACAACGACTTGACGCAAAATTTAAAGATATTTTCTGTATTGCAATTGGCATCTCTAAAGTACATGTACCTTCGATGATGAGAGAGGTTTTTTGCGGTCGATTTTCTTTTTAATAAGTATTTTTTCAGACTGGCAAACAAGATGTAATGTTCAGCGCAGACGTGACTAAATTGATTGAAGCGCTCTTGAGTACAAAATACCGATTTTAGATAAAATGAATTCAAAATTGTTAGTCTTTTGATTGATGTATTCACTTGCATTACATATGTCCTAGGCACGTGTCTATGGGGCTAATGATACTTACACACTAAAAGGCTTACATTGGTCATCGACCACTAAGATGTTCGCACCTCTTAAGAACAATATTTATTTGCACAGCGGGTTACATTTATTGTTTTTATTATGGCGTAATTTTACAAAAAAGAAGGCTAAGTTACCAAGACGAGGTTTTAATTGTATTAAAAAAGAAACACTAAGGAAAAATGAACAAACCCGTCATTTAGTCTGTTGGCTTCGATAAAACATTTCTATCGTATTTATTATAATTAGTGTTTGCTCTTTAAATAAGCAAATAATTAAAACCAGATGGGTTTGTTTGCAAAAGAGAGTGAAAATATTTGGTCTGATAGTCATTGGTAAACATATGCCTTTGGAATGTTTTTTAATTATCAGCAGGAAAGAAACCCAAAATGCGGTAGAAAGATGAAATCAAAGCAGGGTCAATAACGCTAGCACCGTCAATGTATGTGACAATGCCATTTAAAATATTTTGATTTTAACATCAATATTATAGAACTGTTTAATTTCAATACACTTTTCCTAAGCACCTGTAAAATGTCCATGCACTATCTATTCTATAGTGCATGTATCTCAAATGGGATATTAACAAATTTATTTTACAAAACCTTCGTTAAAATATTGGGTTTTCTATTGAAGAGTCTAGCGCGATTTAAAATCAGCAATTCACGCCAGTGCCCACTGTGTAGTCCATCTCTTCCAGGTCAAGTCATGTGTTATTTTCAAAGTACAGAACCTCCCAATCATGGGCTGCCAATCCTTATATAAACCTCTCAGTCCAATGCATAGAGCCTTGTCCATTTCTTAAATGGAACTTAATAGATTAGAAATATGTTTACATGACGTAGTGAACGGAACAGGTAGCTAAGATACACTTTATACTAAATACCTAAACATAACAGGACATTATAACACTATAATGCATAAATATTGCTACACACACCTGGCACAACTAAACATACAATGCAAAGATAACATTCACGTGGCAACTTTTGTACGCTATTTATAGTAACATAAAGAAGTACTATTAAGAGCTTTAAGATTCACAAAAACAAAAATTATTCAATCAAAGAAAATCAATCATTAACACGTATGGGGATTTAGTTACCAGGCTATTACTAATTTCTATACGTGGTCAGATCCGTGTGTGGAAATCGAGCGCTCTGCCAAAGAACTGCAAAACCCAAACTTTATAAAGTCCTAACAATGCTGGTAGAATGACCTAGGTTGAGTTTATTATGCTGACAGACCAATGCCAATACTGAAAAAACATGAGGCTCCATAAAGGATAAAAAGTCTTTCAAAACACTGGGATTCAGCACAGGATAAACCCACAACATAGAAAACAACTAATAGCACAGTAATTACTAGGATTTGATTGTGACACTCAGAACCGAGCCCATCCTTTTAAAAGCATTAAAGCATTTTATTCTCTATTTGAAAATAGTCGAGGATATATTGATTGCATTGTTAAAATACTTAAAAAATGAAATTCAGTGATAAGTATATTTATTGATTTAAAGGTTCTAAAAAGAAATTTTTTTATCATTCATGAATTACAATTTGTCGCCAAAATGCACCAAAAACATTTCCCTGTTAACTGAAATCTTCCTATTTGGTCTAGTATATTAGATATTTAAAACACGTGTCCTGCAGAAGAATAGGTTTTCTTAACATTGAGTTCATACTTATCTAAAATGCCAACTACATCTAAATTATTTTTGCTCGTTTTTAAGTTTTTTGTTGATCTTGTTAAAATACAAATGTCAAACTTTTTTTTATTTTCTAACATATAATTTTAGCAATAGAAATTAAGTAGAAATGAAATTTTTCGAAACCCTTTCTACGTACCTGGAAATGTCAACAAAGAGTGTAACATTGAATTTTTTTTTTTTTTTTGATATCTAAATTTGGCCCCGTAATGAATTTTCAAAATGGCTAACGGGGTGTTATTTCTGCGGAAATAATAAAACGCATTCTGAGTAAATAAAAGTACCTATATCAAATTCACAAAAACATCCTTCAATAATTCCGTATACATTAATTTTATTTAACAGACTAGTACACTTATTTTTAAAAAAGTTAACATACGATTTTTAAAAATAGGTTGATGAGTCTTAACAGTGAAAATATAAAGGAATCAGAAAATTACATCAATTTCATTAAAAATTTTGAAATATACCATGGCTCCTTTTTTAAGATGGCTTGGTGGTCGCCGTTGTTAAACTAAAACCTATACATTTTAACAATTTCTTATCAATACAAAACATATATTTAGAACAAAACGTATGATTTTTCAGGTTAAAGGGATCAAAGACAAAAACCAAATCAAAAGGTCGCCGATGTCACTACTGTTTTATATTTAAAACAAAAAAAGCTAGTTTTCCAAGATTTAATACAAATTTGTGACCTGAACAGACATTTTACGGATATCCAAGAGCTATCTTTTTAATGAGGATCGGGCATTGGCAAATGTGATTTTTCATTTATAAATCCATAACACCTAGTCTATTAGTCTAGTCCGATTCAGTCGAAAAAAAAACTTTAACGGCAAATAATTATGTCTCTCCTTTTAAAGGTGAGAGGCCATTTTTAGACAATGTCAATCTTTTTAACGGGAAGAGCTCTGTATAAAGATACAAGAAAATCTTCGATTTTTAAAGCTAAATGTTTTGAATGTTTCTTTACTAAACAATAGTTAACAGCTAAACAAATTACATTCAAAAGATAAAAGGTGGATCTGATGAGTAATTTGTTAACCACCTTGCCTCCTTAAAATGGTGTGATGATCTTATGCATTGTACATTAAGAAAAAACAAAATAAGATAAGGTGCAATTAATTTTTATCTGTACAATAACATTTAAACAGAACGGGACCCGTGGTCATTTACATATACTTATTTAACACAAAACCTCACAAACGTTTAAGATACATTTTTGTTAGTTTAATAATTAGCATTTTAAGATCACTCTATGATAATGACGAAAATTTGTGGTGAAAAAAAGAAAAGAAAACCCCATTGTATATTCATAATGAGTTGTTGGTATTATCTCAAATATCACAAATAACTTTTAGGGACTTATATAAGATATCAAGTTTGTTCCATTTTTACATGAATACCTGTAAAACAATTCGATACTATGAATCCCTTTCACAAACAACCGGTTTCGCCGATGAGCATCCAATATCATGCCACCCTTTCATAAAAAAATTACTTGATGCAATGCATTTTTCAGAGCCGGTTCCAAAAAAATCATTCGGTTCACCAGTGTACCAGTTAGTGTAGATTGCTGGAGTTTGATTCTTAATCCACGTAAACGAACCGGAATTATCCGTATCGTATCCGTTCAGCCAGTAGAAATTAAAAATTCCACAATGGGACAATGCTACACAAAAAAATGAAAGAAAATTCTATGAATTGAACTTTAATCATACTTAATTATACACCATTGTACAGGTATTAAACGTGTTATAATTGAGTTCGTTTGTTTTAAATTGTATATCATATTTCTAGGTTGAAAACAAAAATGCATGAAACCGTATTATTCATAAAAACCTACTAAACTCGAAGAACCAGTCATTCTCAGCTTGGGAGTCCACTTCAATAACGTACGATGGTGGAGACAGGCTCGCACAAAATGACTGTGAAAAGAACATTGGTGAGAATCATGATTTATCCAAAGCATTAACGATTAATTGTAGTAATCTGTCGATTATATAATATAAGCATGTTTAGATTCATTTGGTAAATACAGATTTAGGGTACTTGTGGATAACGACTTGTTGTCATTCTTTCCCTATTTTTCTGTAAAACCTGTGTTAATTTCTTTTTAAAACTTGCTTATGTTTTAACGAGGCTGGGGGTGGCTGCCATATTAAAGCGTTTTTATCTCTACACAAAAAAGATTCTCACTTAAATGTTCTATAACTCTTACATTGTACTGAAATTGTCTATTGAAAAAAAAAATGGAAATGATGGTTTTGAAGCATTATTTAAAGAGTCAGTTGATGGTAACCAAGGGATACAAGATGCCAAAAAATCATTTTAGCCGTTTTTCAGGACCTTTTTCACTTTTCAAAGGGAGGTAACTTGTAAAACTCCAAATATTTTGTTCAAATATTTTCTTTTTTTTTTTTTTAATTTCACCATCGATTTTTTTTTAATGCTCAATCTTTATAACACATGTGTTGATTATTAACATGTTAAAATTCGGAAATATCTTGCGGCTATTTTTTAAAACATATTTGCATTTGTTTGACAAACATATTTTTGGTAAAACTGTCATATTTTTCTTTATAACAAATAATGTTAAGTTATTGTTATTGTGTTAATTTTTTGTGATGTAATTGGTATGTTTTATGCCTTTATAAATATTTCATATATTTTTCATAATTCTTTTTTTTACATAATTTGCAATTTTTCAGATGCAACAAATGATAAAATTAACGATGATTGTGATGTGGTCTTTCACATTAAAATGTTAATTTAGATTGTACGAAATGTTTCTGCAATTTGGGGAATTTTGGAGAAAATTGTATTGGACCCCCAGCCTCCTTAAATGTAAACTTGTAGTATCAAAATTTTTTAAGAATGAACTTTGATTGAAAGTTTCTTTACAGAGTAAATACAAAGCAAGACAACGCATGACATTCCATTACAAAGTGGAATTGTAATCCAATGGGTTTTGATAACATCCCTGACAAAGTCTGAGACATATTTCTGTGTTATTTCACATTCCGGCGTTAATTGGACGTTTTATTTTTTTCTTTTATGTTTGAGTATAATAACTTGGATTGCTTGGAAGTTTGTTAAATACCTTTTAGGTAATTACCTACAACTGTCGTAAGTAATAAATTTGATATAACCATTTTTTTATTTCACAAGCTTGAAAATCCGACATATTTAGCTGCATTAACTTTTTAAGTATACCTAAAAATTACTCTCTAATAAGTGAGAAACATAACCTTAATGATTTATACTATTTAAATGACAGTTAATCTACATTGCTCTAACCAAAGCAAAATGATCATCGATTGAATAGAAAGAGGTGAGTTTGCCCAATTTTTACCGAGACATGGCTTTTTTCGTGCGCGTTAAGCTGCTTATTGCGATTGTTTATCCAATTTTATGTACCATGTATAACGACAGTTTTGTATCGTTTATGAATACTAGTAATAGGCAATGCAGTTGTAAAGCTATGATATGATTTACACATTTTCTTTACAGGACAAATTCGTTTGAGAGAATGAATAGGAAACGGACCCCTTGTCCTTTTAAAAGATTGCACGGATGCTAAGGTTATAAGGTTTGTATTAGATAATTAGCATTCACCAACAACAATTTGTGTTATAACATACCTATTTAAGGCGTACTACGACTTATATAGAGGCTAATTGGTTATTTTTCTCTATCAAATAATGACCGGTTCTTATTTTTAATATTGAACAATAATACTCTCGGTCACGTTAAAGGAGAGGCGTTATTTGTCTTTACAACAGTGTAGACTTTCGACTGACCTACCTACGACCTTTGATAAACAGGTCCTGCTTATAAATAAAATTCATTTGGAAAACCAGTTAACTTCTGACATTTCTGTAAAATTGAATCAAGAGCGGCTTGATTGAGATCTAAACGGCATTTGATATAAACGTATTGTTGATTTTGCAAGTAGAAACACTTATCTAAAGCTAGTTAAACATCTATTCACCCATAGTTGATGAAAATAATTTTAAAATAATAACTGAAGAGTTAAAGCAAACAGACCGCTACCAGTTATTATTTTTTTCGTGATGTTTTCTAAACTTTTATTTAACATCACTTTGCGTTTCGATATTGCATCCTGCTTATCTATATTTTTGTTATATTTGTCAAAAAATCATGTTAGAAAGCTTATTAAGTTCTTCCTTCTAGCCTTTAAATGCCTTTTATAATCATCATCTTATTTAGTAATTTTGAGTCATTGGAACATACGCATGTATGACGTCACAGACCGTTTTGCATTCAAATTCAAAAAAGAAAGATCGTAATTACAAAGTCAAAAAGAAACAAAATTTAAGACTTTATCCGATTGAATGTGGTTGTAAAACATTTATTTTAACACATCTTAAATCTAGGAATAATTCAAAGTAACAATAAATATTTTTGAAATGGTGGTAAAATATCTTTTATAAAGTAAAACAATATCACAAATGCCATCTCACCCGAGAATCATTGAATGTTCTGTAATTAGTATCCAGCATATACCAATGGCCTAAACGTTGGTGCCAAATTGAACAATCTGAAATAAAAATATACATTTAATTATTCGCTTCGCTTTTTTTCCTTAGAAAGCTGTTTAAGGTTCTTAGAGACGTGGTGATAGGTTTGGACAAATGTAACATTACAGTTGTTTTATTATCTCTTCATATTGGTGTTTCCTGTCTTTTGTAGCTATATCATTAATAGCATACTGCTCTGTGTGAGTTTTGTAGCCTCACATACACAAATGCGATTTGAAAGTATTGCTTTGTTTTCACAAAGATTTCTTTAATATATAGATTTGTCTATATCTGGTAGTTGATCCTCTGGGAACAACTCTAAAAGTACAGTACCCGCAACGTTATTTTTAACAATCATATCCTATCGTATCGTGTATCAATCCTATCGTATCGTGCGTGTATGCTGTTCTATCGTGCGTTAATTCTATCCTATCGTGCGGGTATACTGTTCTATCGTGCGTTAATCCTATCCTATCGTGCGTTAATCCTATCAGGTTTATCGTTTAATTTCAACAATTCTTCGATTTATCCTATCGTGTTAATCGTTTCGTGCCTTATAATAAGCAAGTAAATTTATTACTAAGTTACAACTCGTTCGGTGCGCCGTATTTGAATATTTATCGAACAAGAATTGTAAAATCCTATTCAACATTCCGTCAGGATACTTATTTTTAAATTTTTAAGATCAAAATTAACCAATATTTTATGTAAATCATATCTGTTAACATTGAAAATATAACGAACTTCTTAGGAACAAGGTAACATATTTACCTGTACATCGAATATATTAAATCGTACGCAGAGTGTATACCTGCGTAAACATTAACTTTCATGCAATATAATTTTGTTGCATCATATTTTACGGAAACAAAACTATTTATGATATGATTTATATTTAATTAAAACCCGAGTTGTATTTTGAACCCGTTATTTACCGTGTGATATTTGATTTCAGGCTGAAATGTTCTCGGCAATCAGCTAGGGTGTGTGGTAATTTATGAAAACAATGTTAACAAATCGTACGCGGAATGTGTATCTGCGTAAATATTTGTTTAACTTGTCTGTAATAATTCGTTTTAATGCATCATGTACTTATACAGAAATAAATGTACTTATGATAGATTTTATATTTACTTTATACACGAGTTGGATATATATAATTAAACCCGCTATTTTCCGAGTGATTTAATCTCGGGCTGAAATATTCGCGGCGATCGGCTAGGGTGTTCGGTAATGAAAACAATTTATTAAAGCTCATAATTTTAGTTGAAAAAAATGAACTGGTCATTTTTATACATTCTATAACTGATGCAGCGATGATTAACAACTCGGCAATTGTTACTAAAAAGAAATTCCACGTACATCTTTATTTGTACGTGTTCTCTCTCAAATTCTGCCATTATCAGTTTGTTCGTAAATATCGTTTAAAGCGATCATACGTTTATCATGAACATCGTTTATCCTTTCCTATCGTGTATCAATCCTATCATATCGTGCGTGTATACTGTTCTATCGTGCGTTAATCCTTTCATTTCGTGCGTGTATACTGTTCTATCGTGCGTTAATGCTATCCTATCGTGCGTGAATCCTATCCTATCGTTTATCTTGTTAAAAATAACGTTGCGGGTACTGTACTACTATTTGGAGGGTGGTAGATAGACGGATTGAGGTGGAGATGAGAGTCAGTGGGTTTGGTGTGGAGACTGGACTCCATATAATAGTATATTTTATTTTCATATGTTCTTAACTTTCTGTAAATGATTCTTTTCAAGTTGTAAATCATTGTTGAAAAAATATAGAGTGCGTAAATTTCATAGATAGACTGACGGATTGTCTAGCAGGCACACGGACGCTGGAAAAAAATTGACCGTAAAAGCTTCCTTGAATAGTTCAGGTAAAGCCATGGTTACAACTGACCGTCCGTCCTGTGTGTACCACATGTTTTGTCAGTCAAAGCTGTAGAAGGACCCGAATATGATACTTAAGTGATTATATGTGAAACCTAAAACAACGAACGTTGTACCTATCAATCGTAAGTTTTACGTCCAATTGTCTTGGAGACGGAATGCCACTCCCAACGTGGGATGCCCGTCTATTAATTTTTGTGCTATATATGTTCTTCTTGCGAATCGTCCACTCCGTGGGTTAGTTGCAAGTCATCACTGACGTCTTACTTTCATCTTTAGTCATACGTGGACCACAGGTGGTCTGCGGGTGGATTTTGAGAAAAATGTTGCGAGACACGCAAGTGCATCTTCCGATTTTATAAGGGCTTCCAATTTATACGTTCTAGTGCACTCTGAACAGCGGCGGGGCGACAACAGCCAACGTTTCGTGGGGAAGGGGGGGGGGCTGTCCGTTAGATTTTGTCAGGGATTTACTAGGACATTAAATTGCTTACCAAATGTTGTCGGTGTAGTCTCAGTGCTAACCACTGTGGTCTCGACTTCAGCTGTTGTTGGCATCGTTCCTTCTAAAAAATTATATGTTCAACAGCATTAGCTAGATGTGTATAAAGAAGAACAATTTTGAAAAATTCTAGTTCAAATAAAAAATATATCAAAGTTGCATAATTTAGGAATGATGCAACAAATAAGAGAGCCTCTCTGCTTGTCGGAGATTTACGGAGACAACCGAGCTTTTGGTTGAACGAGGCTATATTAAATTATGGCGCAAGAATACATGAGACTATAAAAATATCTAAATTGTTTGTATTATATAAAATCTGACTATTTACGAAGTGTTTATTGATAAGTTTCCTTGAAAAACAATGCTTCAGCATACATTACATCGATTGTTTCTATTATTTTCAAGAACTAAGTTTTGTCAGCAGTGATGATTTGTACTTAGGTCCAAACACTGTTTCACTTGTGTTTGATAGAGTAACTATATATTTTAAGGTTTTTAAAGATATAAGCTATCCGAGAGGTACACTATTTTCCGGAGATATACCAACTAAATTGAGAGTAATAAACGAAGGGAGAACAACCTCGTCATCTTAATCTAGTTTGTTTGCTTAAGGCGACAGCCATAGTCATAGTTTAAAAAAAAACCCGGAATTTCATTTGGAAGACAGAAATAATGAGAACCAATCGTACCATTTTTATATATTTCTAGTCAAATGAAGACACACATATTGCCGGAGACCAATTACAATATTTTCGTCTGAAGGTCCAATAAATCAATAAATAGAATCATTTTTGTTACACCCTTCACTACAAATGCAAGTATACCTGTCCAGTCATTCATGTCGCTCAACTTTTCGGCTATTTTTGTTCCCCGGAGATCGAACGAATATTAATAAGCTGAGAAAGTTTATACTGGCTCGGCGCGCAGACCGGTCAACATTGAATTGTTAAAAAATTGAATTAATACTCGTTTCTTTGGACGTTTTGTTTGTAGGAACTGTATAGAAAAATAACAAAACGTCTGGTATCAGCCGGTCAGAGAGCCACGACTTCTCAATCAAACACATGTAATCAAAGTATTTTCATTATCTTAAAATGAACATCCTTGATCTCGGATTGGCTTATATCTAGACATCGTAAAACTTTATCAATAACTTCACCTGTACGTAACTTAAAAGATGAATTTAACAGTTACTTTTTCTTTGTGCTGGAATAGGAAAATATCGAAAATTTATAGTCTATTTTGATTGTTTATCAACATAATTATAGTCTTGTGCATAAATACGTTTAAAATTGTGTTCGGTTTTGACTTTCAGCAGATCTATATGAATTAAAAAGATCAGCATAATGAGGGTCAAGTAAGGTAAGTAAACCATGAAATGAATCAGTGATTAAATACTTGCGGGTTTTTTTTTACTATTGTTTTTCTTAGGTAGTCAATCGTCGTATTGACCAAAAACAACAAATAAACTAGATACGACCTCGTTACGAGTAAGTCTTCCGTCCTATTTTTTTTTTAATTTTAAATGATACCATGAAATATCGATACAATTTCAAAATTAACACCCCCCCCCAAAAAAAAAATTTTTAAGGCAATGAATAAAAATCCCTAAGTACATCTAACATGGGCCTGACAAATACTTTTGCAAACCGATAATGTAGTGTTCAACAACTTTGATTCTAAATTGCATAACAAAATATTTATCGTTTTCAAGTTATTTGTAATAGACTTTACGAGTCTCTTGTCCCTAATTAAAGGGGTCAGCCCCCTTTTCTTGATTTTATTGGAAAGAACTTTTGATTCTACCACTTTTGTTATATATTATTTAACAAATTATCAACTGATAAAAAGATACAGATCAAAACGGATGAAAATTTTGAATGAAAATTCGTACCCAATTTTCGTGCCTAGCCGAGCTCAAAAAATGGCGCCACCGGCGTAAAACAATATAATAGTGCACAACTTCAAACCATAGACTACATATCCTGAAAATTTCGTATTCATATCTCAAATAGTTTCTGAGATCAGCTCTGCAAAAAATAGGTCGTAACAAAATAGAAAATCCGCCGTAACTCGGCACCGGAAGTGACGATTTCAAAATTTTAAAAAACGTCTAGAATTATGACCTCTGGTAATCATCTGTGAAAAAATGGTCAAAATCGGCTTAATAGTTTCTAAGAAATCGCGTGCACAAAATTTGTGGAAAAAAATAATGAGAAGAAACAGTACGAAAACAATAAGGTCTTCTGATGGAAACGGAAGACCTTAATAACCATAAAGCATGCTTTTGAATTGTCAGAAAAAGTTTAACATACCAGCATGACATGTGGCGCTCTTTTCTCATTTTAAAACGTTTACTAGTCCTACACAAACCGTGAGTAACTGACCTCTTTTTTAACGGTAACAATACCAATTACGATTTCAATATAATAAATAATAAATTTAGATAATAAAGGATTAATATTGAAATAATATATCATTATAAACACTTAAATTCCTTCAAACAAATGCCATATTTTTTGTTGGTAATAAGCATTGGTAAGCATTAAAAACATCTAGATTTAGTCATGTCAAATTTTTATCAAACTCTTTGATCTTTTTTAAATTTACATAAATTCACATAATAATCCAATAATGCATAAAGACTTTTCGTGTTTTTTGCTTGAATACATGTAGATATGATATGATTTGAAGGGGGTTGAATCAAAACAAAAGCTTGTGCATTTATATATGAGTTAGGTAAAGGTCAAAAGTTGACAGATTAAAAGATTCAGATTGATTAAATCCTGATATTTGATATTAGCAATTCAAAAAAAAATTATGGCTTGCATCTTGCAAAAGGCAATAGTGAGTTCTAAAATGATCTTTATGTTGTGTTTAAAATATCAAATTTTACAAATATGTTGTCTGAGAGCTAATCCAAAATTAATTTTCTCGAAATTTTACAAATAATGACATCGGAAAATTTTGAAAAATAAGCCTTGTTTTCAAAAAATGTATAGGGAAAAATGATAAAGTGAAATACTTTTTTCATTTTAAAGTAATTTTTTCAGACAATTGTGTTAATAGTTGATTTTATTGAACTCTGCTAAATGTTACGGGCATTCTTTAGTTATATAATTGGGTTTTGAAATTACATATTACTTTTTGTTGGGTTTTTTCATACGAAACATATTATTTATATCAACTTTATTGATTTTTTGCTTTTAAATTATTATCTATTCTATTGATACTATTTTTTTTCTTTTTTATGCTTTTCCTTTTTCCATTTTTTGGAAATGATTTGGACTCAACTATTATAGAATTACAAAAAAAATGATAAAAAGAACGAAGTTAAATAAACTGCGTTACATGGTCAATAATTTGTAAGCACATAAATACCAATTAACTGAATACACTAAGAAAACAAAATGAAAGAGATAGAAAGAAAAATACAATTTTATTTTCTAAATCTCCTTTTGTTTGAAATTGTTACGATATAAAAATACAATCCATGAACTTTATAAAATTAGACCTACCATTAATTTTCTCATAATACAATCTTCCAATGTAAGGTTGTGGCCCAGTGTCTGACATGTAAACAGATAGAAGTTGACAATCATGAGTGTCCATGTTAAACATGATGGATTTACATACGTCATTTCTCGTACAATGAGATGCACAGTACATGGGACTTCCCAATATAAGTGTTGATATAATATCGGTCGATAGAGTTGCTCGGTTGTCGTAAGTTGGATTTCTGGACATGAAGTTGGAGATGGTGACCCCACGTACAGTTAAGATCACCACGAAAACAAGGTATACGTTTCGTTTCATATTGAGATTTAAAAACCACTTTGAAGTTCGGGTAGTACTTTTTATATAAACATGTGTCTTCGAAAACGTGATGCCATTGGTCAAGATGCATTAAAAAGGGTTCTTTACTTTTTTATGTAAGCAAACAATTTTTGTGGGAAAACAAACATGTCTACTCTTAAGTGGGTTTAAAATTGAAAATCGACATAAATACACTTTCAACACAGACAATAAGACTGAGAAGAATGTTTAAGATAGTGTAATTATCTCATGCATCCCATAACATAAATTGAATGGGAACCAGTTGAATCCACTATGTGTTTGATGCTGTAGATATCAAATGTTTCCCAATTTAAATATAAAAATGTCTTTGACCCTAACATTTACGAATTTCCTTCGCAATTATATTTGAACTAGATGATATCCCGCGCAAGCACGAGAATTACCACTTCTTCACTTTAATATAGTACTATGCTTAATATATTGAAGCAGATTTATTTGTGGTTTTTTTATGAACTGTGTCCAAAATGTTTCTTTAATGTTTATCTTGACCTATTTTACGGTATTGAATTGAAATCATAAAGCAACCGCATGGTTGGATATTTAGAAGAGCGGACAGGGATGAAATCTAAACTGAAATTGATTATATATACGTGTACATGCACATGGCTTAAAATCTTTTTATTGCAGCTGACTATAAGATACTTTTTTTATTCTATTTCAAACCAGGGAATCAATGTGTTGTGCGTCGCATCTCTTCTCTAAAGTTTGCCCTTTAGGTCAAATTTTACTATCATTTAGATCATTGCCCCAAATAAGAGTTTTGGATTAAAGACTGTCAACTACCCCCACCCCCACCTCCGAATTCAACTTTCTCTTCTTATGCATACATTAAATGTTCATCATTTTTTCAAACAGACGCGTAGGGTTGTTTACACAGTTTGTTTATGGTTCACAATTGATACATAAGGTTTACTGCTTACCTGATGTGGTGTAAAAAACGTATGTAATTCAAAAACGTGAACGCACAGTTGTTTGTATATATTAAGCGAAATTTGTCTTCAAAGGTGCATGCACCTGCCCGATGTTTAACTAGCCCCAATTTTTCCGCCATGTTCTTAATTATCAACCAGCGTTTTTTAGCACGAGTTTTGTTAAGTTCTTCCTTCAAACCTAAAATGGCGTCAAATTGGTCAATTTTATTAAACCAAAATGTCTGATGTAATGTTTCTACAAGCATTGCATGATTAGTTCGTCCTCAATTTTCCGCCATGACGTTAATTTGTCAACCCGTGTTCTTGGTTACCACTTTCTGTAAAGTTCTATCCATCAAAATCGCGCATGATTTTCAGGATGATTTATCAAAAATGAAAGTAGTTTCTAATTTTTTATGATTAATTACTGATCAGGTAAAATTCAATTATAGTTTCCGGAAATTATCTCATATCGTAGATTATTGTCAACATGTCTTAATTCATAAGTATAGATGTTGTATATACATGTATATACATGGACTCTTTGTGCTCTGTAAAAAAGCATGACTGTACATAATGTAACATTTTTATTCGCATCATTTTGTTCCTTTGCTAGTTCATTTCATATTGATGTATATATATATATATATATATATATATATATATATATATATATATATATATATATATATATATATATATATATATATATATATCTGATAGTAAAGCTGCCAAGATGAAATCACATGACGATCATCATTCATTTTGAATTTTAAAAAAACAATATAACAGATAACAGGCCACAGTTCGAAATTTATTAATAAATTTTTTTATACTACTTCTGTCAATGTTTTACGCTTTCTTTGCGGATGTAAGTAAGGTAAAAATGAGTTAATGTTTTGTAATGATAAATAGAAATCTTGTTTGTGCAATAAAGATTCTTTATGAATATAACACTTGTTTTCGTTTCTGTTTTCTATATATGGGGGTGGCCTGCAATCTAAACGTCGCATTTATGTACGCCTGTGATCTGTGCCAGATATATCTAATAATTACTTACCATGTATTGTGTGTGTTCTCTTTGATATCCACTCATTACTTTCCAAATAAAGTTAAATACTAGTAAGCAAAGGTTCGGTCTCATCACGTTATAACTTTTCCCCGACAATAATCATTTTAGTAACAATTAAAAATCGATTGTTTAATCCTATCTTGTGACCACCTCAACAATCAATTCCAATATACTTACCTGAGCAAGTCGATTGAAAATTGGATAAAAGATCTCATTGTGTGACCACATTATAACATCATAATATTTGGAATCAGCACTTTAAAGATGCATTTATTAATTATTGCAAATATTATATGTTTGAATTTACGATTGTTTGCTATAAAGTTGGATAAATTTGATTTTTCTTTAATAAAATTTAATAACATTGAAACTTGTTGTCCTGAAATGATATGTATGCTTTTACATTTAAAACTGATTCTTAAGAATCATGAGGTATTAACAGGTATTTGAATCAAAACCTTATGTTTCCGAACGAGTAATTTATTTTATTATACTTTCATGTTAAATACTGAAATCTAATTGGTTTAGACGCAGTTTGTAATCCGTTCTATTACCCTTAGCGTTAGCAACACACTTGGCAACGGGTAGCACAACAACTTGTTACATGCGCGTAAATTATACGCGTACGGTTTGTTCCAATCATTAATGGGGTTGTTAGTAGGATCAGCGTGATGTTATCAGCGCGTGGTTTCAGATCAAAACAAATCAAAATTATAAAGAATACGTGTATTCACACCCAATTAGTATTTTCCCTATGGATGCATTATTAAGCAGTGTATCCTTTTCTTAAGTGACAAATATTTATCAGGTAAATATTGTTATTATCTTTTAACGCTGTGCAATGAATGGACTATGAAATATGAATTAAAAAAGTTCGAAACTTAAACATTGACACATTCATCTCCGTTGCAAATATTCTCCTTACACTTACACATTACAAGTTTTAGTATCTGTAAAATGTTATTTTTGTGGTTTATTTATTAGCTATGAATAACAGAATTAGAAAAAAAACAAATGTTTAAGAATTAAACTGTGAAATTCTGGTTGGGGGGGGGGATTATTGTTAAAAATTGGATTTTTTTAATAGATTGACTACACCATATCTTATATTATATCATAAGTACCGGTAAACCAGACAGGCGTGATCCCATAGTCTAATTTAAGGTTCGGTTTGATTCAGCATTTAAGAATACAATGACATGCAGCAAAATCAACGAGATTTTTGTATTTCAATTGTCATCTCTATTATACATTCGAAGATGAGAGGCTCTTTTTGTGGAGTCGATTGTTTTAAATAATAAATTTCGCCAGATTGGCAAACAAGGGGAAACGATAAAGAAGAGACAATAACGGTTAAAAGCTCTCTCTGAAATCTTTGAGTTCAAAATATTGATTTCGGGTAAAATGAAGTCAGAATTATGTCTTTTGGTTGATAGAACACTAGCAGTACATATGTCTTAAGCACGTGTTTTAAGGGCTAATGATAAATACAGACTAAAAGGCTTACATTAGTCATCGACCACTAAGATGTTCGTACCTTTCAGAACAATTATTATTTGCACAGCGAGATACAATTTTTAATATTGGCATGAATTTATAAAAAATGCTAAGTTTAAGAAAACGAGGTTTAAATGGTATTAAAAAGAAACACTGCTGGGAAATGCAAAGCCCGCCATTTAGTCTGCTTTTGCTTTGGAAAAAGCTAAATCTATATTTATATTCACATTTAAATTTCAGTTTGTTTAACATTTACTTTCACATTTATTTTATAAAAGCTCATTCAAAAAAGCGAAATAAAACTAGAGCGGTTTGTCGGCAAAAAGAATGAAAATATATGGTCTGCTATTCATTGGTAAACAAATGCCTTGGGAAACGTTTTTATCATCAGCAGAAAAAAAACAAATGATGTTGGAAGAAAATGAGATTCTCTTCGCACTTTGTATACGCCGCCCCACGAGAGGATAAAACTGTACTAAGCTAGGCGCGGCCAATTACTGCGCAGTGCGATAAACGTTTTGCATTAGCAAGAAATATTCGATGCATGTTAAAATAAATGTTTATGGACATACAAGTGTATGTACATGAACGATAACTGTTTTTCAGAAGTCAACGCAATAAAATACATGTACCTCAAACTCTTACATTGCAGGAGTGAGAGTCAGGGTGTTTTGTAAGAAAATTTGTGAAGGAGAGAGGGGGGAAAGACGTACTTGGAGCAATTAAATAACTGAATTTCATACTTTGTTATAATATTCTATTTTGTCGTGTATACATTGTTTATGACATACTGTAGTTTCATCAATATTGAAGGGTATCAATTTTCACTGTTTAAATGAAAAGCACAAATTCAAGGTTAAGTGAATTAATGGCCAATGATCCTATCAAATTGAACGCAAAATGTTAGTAGAAATTGCATTATAATTGACATTTTTTTTCATGGATAAACTTAACAAAGAAATCCATAAAAAAAAATTGGTATTCAACGAATATTGATGAAACCACATTTGCTTTCATTTTATAAACGTACTAGATAAAGGAATCCAAATTAGTCAACTAATTAGTCATTATTTTTATATCTAAATCTTTATCTTTTATTGTGATGAATTGCAGATATAAGTTATGAATGGGGTTATTTTTCATTCTCCATTCTACAAATACTTAAATGATTTTAATATATTATCTTAAGAAAATGATATAAAACATACCCATAATTTAATCAAGGCAGAAAAAATTAAGTTACAGCGCATTTTGATAATTTCGAAACATACATTAGAATATTCTTCGCTTGATTTTTGTGCAATTTAGTCATTTAACATTGTGTAACTTGTGTTCCATTCATCGTAAAGACATGACATGTAGAGACAGCCATCACCAGTTTTTACACGTTATGCCCACTAAATTTTAAGGTCATATCAATATGTCAAAGGTCAAATATGATGATAAAATCTCCTCTTAGAGACTGTAAAGTGTTTTAAATATTTTCGTCAAAAAAGATGATTTGGAAGTGTTTTTTTTTTTTTACATTATATTACATCAGAAATCAGAACAAACAGATGTAATATGTTAAAAAGTAGCTTGTATGCCTAGAAGATTCTAACAATGACTATTTCATGTTACACTCCACTGAAAGAGATTCAAGGCGATGCGGGCAAAAGTTGTCAGGTCGGATTTTTTTTTCAATTTTACATGTTTAAAGATTTTATTCCAAATAACAAAGTATCAATATTTTATCCAAATTGAAATGTAGTTTTAAAAAAATAGCTTATCTGTTTTTATACATCTTAAAAGAGAAGTTTTCATTCATTTTTATTATTAGTTTATTGTATAAAGTCGAGACAAATCATGGAGTTAAAATTCGTGTATTTCACAAAAACGTATTTTTCTTCTAAAACAATTTATAAAATATTTTAAACCCTAAATACAAGGGTTGTTAGAAAAGTTCGCGAACAAATTTGATTGTGAGCGGACTTTTCGCATGATACATGTACCAGCGAAACTTTTCATATTTAATCTTGACGTATTTTCGAAGAAATATGTAAAGATTTGTTTATTCTAAATGCACCTTAAAAATATACAGATTAATTATTTTGATAAGATATGCTTCACGGTGCATGTCAGTTTTAAATTGTTTTATATTTTGTACGCATTTTCCTTATAACGTGTAATGATATGTACAGTTTAAGCGCATAAAAATGAATATTTCATATGAGATCACAATAAGTTATGAAAGTCATGTTGGGAAAGTTTCAATTAAATTGAAGCATTTCTGACCGTTTTATCGCCAAATATGGACGACGAACTCTACAAAAATGAGTCAAAAACGTTAACGTAAGTGGACATCTTGTAGCACCGGGCCGTCATTAAATTTTGTGTGTACGCAGAAATATGTCCGATGGAGACCCATAGGTTCTTCGATGCTGCTTTCGGGCCTAAATAATCTACGATGAACACAAAAGACTTTGTACAAAAATTTGACAAATAATGGTGTGAACATGCGTTTTATAAATAGGTTAATGGTATGAAAAGTGTGTGAACTAAAAGGTGTTTACCTTGAAAAAGAGTAACAGGTTTAAATTGCCTTTTAGTAGATTGACGTCACCTGTGGAAATATGAAATGATGCTCCGTAAATCCAATTCATGCATAATAAAAAAATAGCTGTATCTTTTAAAAAGTCTTCAAAATCATATGATTTTTTGCGTACTTATTTTCAATTGGTAGTCATTCAATACTACATACGTCATCCTACAAAGTACATAGTACATTTGCCGTACATCACTTTGTCCGCGAACTTTTCTAACAACCCTCGTTTAACGGCCAAAATACATAAATTATCATGCCCTGTAATATCAGTAGCGTTAGCATGGATATCGTATATGATCATCCTGTAATATTTTAATTTTAACATCAGTACTATTACAGCTGTTTATTTAAATGCAATTTTACTGATCACATGTAAAATACCCATGCACTTACTTATGCTATAGTACATGTACATACATATCAAATGGGCCAATAACAAATTAATTTTGCAAATCTGTTGTTGAAAATATTGGTTTTTCTTTTAAATGATTAAACACAGTTGGTTTTCTTAAACTCTTAATGTGATTTAATTTTTTGTTCTATGTCTATTGACCATTAACTTATAGACCAGCAGGCATGTTCATGAGGTTACCTTAGGACTAAGATGCGTCCTAAGTACTCTTAGGATAATTCTTAGTCTTAAGTCTGTTTCTCGAAGCTCTCTTTAATTTAGGAACCGCCATAACTTTGTCCTAACTTTAGGACATCACTTACCTTGTCCTAAAATCAACCCCAGGTTGTTAAATCACGTTTTTTGTAATATTGGGACTGTTGTGATGCTTTTTCTTAAGACAGGTAGAATTAGACAGTCTTTTCTACAGCATCCAGTGTTTCCGACAAACCTTTAATTCCAAATCCAGGAGGGGGCATATTCATTTATTCTATTCATATTTTTTTGTCTCCACACTTTGTTTCAGCACTTGAATATGGTAAGATGAATTGGAGGATGGTCCGACATGTTTTGAAACAGGAAGATGTGGAGAAAATGATAAAATTTGTGATTGCGTTGTTAGTATCGAACATCGCCTCCCAGTGATGACGTCATCTAATCCTTTTGTTGTTTGTCCAAATAATGGAATATAGACAAATCATATTGAAAAAGATTTTTTACTGGTATATTGAACTATGTAAACAAAAACAGGGCACGAGACTTGTTTACATGACGAAGAATTGTGAGCCCTGTATCTTGCTTAAAACTCCTCGACGGGCAGGTAATTATGTTATGTTCTAAACTTAAATTATCAATTTGATAAGAGAAAAATAAGGCACGAATCTCCGAGCTTTTACCGTGTTCAACAAATAAAAAAATATTTCAAATGCCGTCATGAACTGAATATATATTCTCTTCTATCAATAATTTAAAAATCGGAAATAAGTATCGGAAATAATTTTTTTATTTTTCGTACGAAATGTGCGGATTTCCCGATGTCGCATACGCCGCCGATTGTTTTATGTGCGCTGCCAATGGGCATTTGCGGCAACGCATTTTACAATGGCTGAATAAAAAAACAATATGGCGTCAAAATTTTCATATTAAAAAAAAATGGGGATTTCTATTACGTCGTTTTGTTTTACTTCATTGCATGGTATTAAAGCCGCAAATGTCTTTATTATACCTCAATATGATTATTCTATATAACGCGTAATCTGATTGGTCTAGAGGGTCATGTAACAGGACAAACAAATCGTGTCTCTCCTCTTCGGAAATCTCGGGATTTTTTTATTCCAAATTTATGAAAAAGCCAATATTAGCATACGATGCTGACAAATATGATCAAATCATAAATATTTAAACAATTAAATTTTCTTTATGTCACAAAAAACCAATTTTACTATATTTGATTCGAATATATGAAAGAAAAGAGACAACTACAAAACACCAAAACAATCACGACGTTATTGCTAGAAAATTGTTAGAAATCGACGTATTTTGTGCAAGCATATGTTGTTCGATAAAATAAAACTTAAATTGCATGAATATTTGGAAAAATATGAAGATTTATTCCCCCAGAAAGATCATATTTCTATCGGGCAAAGCCCTCGGGAAATATGATTTTTTTCATAGGGGAATTAATCTTCATATTTCCCTCACCATCATGCAATAAATGTATATTATTTGCTGGAACAAATTTAAGACATTTATCAGCTTTAAGACCTTGTTGGAGTTTTGTGACGTTGTCAACCATACCGTTGTCCACGAGGCAGCGCTATTGCAAAACGCTATTAACTAGATCTCGACAATCATATTCTGCTTATTTTAAATCGAACGGTCGTTCAGTAAAGTTGTTAACAACAATGAAAGTTTGATTCGACAAAAAACTGGTGCGTGACAGGTTTTTACCGATTTTGTTCATATGACATCACGTAGTGAGGTGTATCAGCATGTAATATAGGTTTATTTGCATATTATGTTGAAGTATAAGCGTATAATATTAAAGTATCCACATGTAAAAATATAATTTCAGCATATGACGAAGAAGTATTACTATATAATGATAACTTATAGGTTATGACGAAGAAGCACTATCATAACCTGAATATCATCCACATTAGGCAGTTAAGGCGTTCCATATTTTTACTCAATACGTAGATACTTTTGATATGATGTTCTAAATAGAGAAAAGCTTAAAATATTAATACATTACAGGTTTATTGTGATATTGGAATGCATCGCATAGGTTCACAATGAAGCTATTTCTCAGGTAACTTGACCAATATTATATTGCATCATGCGTACTTTGCATGTACAGGTGTATGTTGAAAGTGAGTAATGCAATGTCTTGTGAAGAAAAAACCAAGATGTTAAGTATGTTGTTTATCATAATACCCAAAGAACGATTCTGTTCTCATTGATGAATAAAGTTTTTTGATAGAAAGAGTTTTTATTTGATAACACAGTCTTTAAATAGTAAAGCAAATTATTTTTTCTTTTCTTTAATTTTTAAAATAAATTCGATTTTATTGGTAGTGTTGTAGAATATTAGCCTTGCCTTTATACGTCTGGGTTATAGAAACTAGGATAAGCACCGCAGGCACATGGTGGGATCGATCGAAAGAAGGCCCGACTTGTTCTGAACCGGAAACATGTGGTGAAGGTGATACTACCTGTGAATGTTTTCTCACTATCGAACATCGTCTTACCATGGTGACTTCACCAGATCCTGTTCATGTTTGGCCAAAAAATGGAAGTCTTTACCGTTTTGATGACAAAAATGGGAAATCTCCTTTGCATAAAAACACTTTTAAAAATACAGTTACAGCAGACGGTGTAGGATCACGAATGGTAATAACAGTTAACGGTCTATTCCCTGGTCCATCTATCGTAGCTTTTGAAGGTCAAGATATGATAATACATGTCCAAAATCTTATGCATACAGAGTCAACATCAATACATTGGCATGGTATCAAGCAAACTAACACTTTCTACGCAGATGGAGTTGCCTTTATCACTCAATGTCCGATCCTTCCAGGTCAAAACTTTACATATAAATTCAAAGCAGCTCCATTGGGAACTCATTTCTATCATGCTCAAATATGCAATCAACGAAGCATGGGACTTTACGGTGCTCTGATTATTAAACCAAAAAAAAATGTTTTACCGATTCTTTATGAAACATTTACCGTTTTGTTGCAAGACTGGAATCATAATGATGATCCTGAGACGTCTTATTTACGAATGGTGGATGGAGTTTATGATTTAAATGCCATTAAAAATATACATTAATAAATTATGAAAAAAATAATTTTGATGGGTCCTAAATAGGGTTTCCTTGGTATTCATCTAAATTTCGAAATGAAGACTTTCGTGCCTTATAAATAAATTTATTTTTTTGGTCAATAATAGCTGTGATAATACACGAGTTTCGGTCAATGCAGAAAAGATGCAATGATTGCAACTCCCATACATGTACAATGAAATTTAAATCTCAAATTCATCCTTAACATCATTTAAACATTTTATTTTCTATTTGAATACAGTTGTATATAAAAATCAGCATATTTTGTTTACATTTTTAATACTTTCAAAATGAAGCTAAGTGATGAATATATTGATTTAAGATACCGGGTTTTAACCAGGATTTTTTTTCATCAATTATTAATTACAAACTGTTGCATTATTTATTATTGCTCCTAATTAATATTGGAAAAACGTTTATCTAAATTAATGAATAAGCTTAAAGCTTTCGCCTTGAATATAGAACGCTTGACGTAAATAATGACCTTGACGTGAACAAACCTTATATATTACAAAATTTGACCATAACAATCACTTTCATGATTTTATCAATTTACAACAAAGATGCTCTTACTTTGGCCTATATGGCCTATCAAATGTTAATTTATCTTCAGCCAATGGTAATATTTATCCTCGGTATTGGAGCGCGAGAGTTTCATATTGTCAACCATTAATCTTAGGACAGTGTTTGATTTCTGCAGGTGTATCTAGCAAGCCTTTCAACTGGACAATAGCACGTTTGTTCAGAGTCTTGTGAGTTTATTTTGATTACTCTATAACTGCATCGGTGCGGCATATGCATCTATCAAGAGCAAGTTCTACTCAATGGTGCCATTAGCATCACGTCTAAATAGCCTCTTCTCTGCATAAAGAATTCCAGGTTCATAGCTACATGTATTCTTATTGGAAAAAAAATGGGAAAATACAGTAAGAACTGTCACCTGTTGATGAGTTCAAATTATATTGACAAAAAATAATTTATTTAAAATATGATGATTCTATACATAGTACATTAAAAAAAAAAACAAAGTAAGATAAGGTGCAATTTATCATTCTGTGCAATAACATGTTAAACAGAACGCCACACATGGTCATTTTCATTTATGATTTTACCAGCAAACCTCATAAACGATTAAGACACTTTTTTAGGGTTTAATAATTAGCATTTTAAAATTACCCTTTAGCAATGACGAAAACTGTGAAAAAAAGGAAAAAATTCCTTGTATATTTTATAATGAGTTGTTTATATTGTCACAAATTCCACTAATAACTTTTGAGAATTATGTAAGACATCAAGTCTGTTCAAATTTTACATGAATACCGGTAAAACAACTCCATACTATGAATTCCTTTTACAAACAACCCATCTCATAGAAAGGCATGACAGATCATTCCACCGTCCTCCATCATCGATTTTTGATTCAATACATTTTTGATCTTTGCCTTCATGATCATTTGGTTGATCATTGTCCCAGTTAGTGTAGTTTGTCGGAGTTTGACTATCAATCCACGTAAACGTACCAGAATTATCTGTATCGTATCCGTTCAGCCAGTATCTACCAGCCATTCCACAATAGGTAACTGCTACAGTTGTTAAAAACAAAAGAGAGAAATCTATTAATTGAACTTTATTCATGCTCAATTTCACACCACTGTACATGTACATGTATTACACGCGTTTTACTGATTTATATGATTGATGGGATTTTTGTCTTTATTGTATATTTAACGGTATTTTTATGGTGAAAACTCAAATGTATGAAACCGTATCATTCAAAAATTTACCTAACTCGACGAGCCAGTCATTTTCTGCTTGGGAGTCCACTTCAATGACATAAGATTTTGGAGACAGGCTGGCACAAAATGACTGTAAATAACATTAGTGACAATTATGATTTATACGAAGCATGAACGACTAATTAAACCTTGTATTGACTCTATAATATAAGCATGTATAGAGACATTTGCGAAAAAAACAGATTTTGGGTACCGTAGACAAAGACTCGTTGCCATTCTTACCCATTTTTTGTAAAACCTGTGCTTGATTTACTTTTTAAAACTTCGTTTTGTTTTAGTTGTAAGACTGTATTATCTATATATTTATAACCCTGATTTGATAAATCTTAAAATACAGGTTAAAAATATAAAACGGACGAAAATTTTCCGGTAGTTTTAGTGATATTGACGAGTAATGGAATATGATAGTCCATCGATGTTCTGTCTTATTGTCTATGCCACTGATTACCCCACATCAAATATGGGGTATCAATATACTTAAAAATGAGTCTGCTCTTGTTTATCATGTCCATACTACATGTGTATTGCATAACAATACAGTACCTGCAACGTTATTTTTTACAAGATAAACGATAGGATAGGATTCACGCACGATAGGATAGGATTAACGCACGATAGAACAGTATACACGCACGAAAGGATAGGATTAACGCACGATAGAACAGTATACACGCACGATATGATAGGATTGATACACGATAGGAAAGGATAAACGATGTTCATGATAAACGTATGATTGCTTCAAACGATATTTACGAACAGACTGATACATGTAATGGCAGAATTTGAGAGAGAACACGTACAAATAAAGATTTACGTGGAATTTCTTTTTAGTAACAATTGCCGAGTTGTTAATCATCGCTGCATCATTTATAGAATGTATAAAAATGACCAGTTAATTTTTTTTCAACTAAAATTATGAGCATTTATGATACATTTTCTGTATTGTTAAAATTGTTTTCATTACCGAACACCATACAGCCGATCGCCGCGAATATTTCAGCCCGAGATTAAATCACTCGGAAAATAGCGGGTTTAATTATATAAATCCAACTCTTGTATAGAGTAAATATAAAATCTGTCATAAGTACATTTCTTTCTGTATAAGAAAATGATTCATTAAAAACGAATTATTACAGACAAGTTAAATAAATATTTACGCAGATACACATTCCGCGTACGATTTGTTAACATTGTTTTCATTACCACACACCCTAGCTGATTGCCAAGAAGATTTCAGCCGGAAATCAAATATCACACGGAAAATAACGGGTTCAAAGTACAACTCGGATTTTAATTAAATATAAATTATATCATAAATAGTTTTGTTTCTGTAAAATATGATGCAACGAAATTATATTGCATAAAAGTTAATGTTTACGCAGGTATACACTCAGGCGTACGATTTAATATATTCGATTTACAGGTACATATGTTACATTGTTCCTAAGAACTTCGTTTTTCATTTTCAATGGTAACAGATATGATTTGCATATAATATTGGTTAATTTTGATCTAAAAAATTTAATTAGTATCCTGACGGAATGTTGGATAGGATTTTACAATTCTTGTTCGATAAATATTCGTATACGGCGCACCGAACGAGTTGCAACTTAGTAATAAATTTACTTGCTTATGAAAAGGCACGAAACGATTAACACGTTATGGAAAAACGGAAGAATTGTTGAAATCAAACGATAAACCTGATAGGATTAACGCACGATAGGATAGGATTAACGCACGATAGAACAGTATACACGCACGATAGGATAGCATTAACGCACGATAGAACAGTATACACGCACGATATGATAGGATTGATACACGATACGATAGGATAGGATTGTAAAAAATAACGTTGCGGGTACTGTATAAATACATGTTGTGCTTGCAGGGCAATCTTATATAAACACTTGACACAAAACACGAAATATATTTATTTGATAAGTAAAATATGTCTCTGTGTTCTAACAAGAAAAAAAAGTAAAAGAAAGTCAACCGACGAATGAGACTAACATGCTATGACCTTGAATTGCTAGTATTACATAATGGTCACTATGATATTTATGTGTACCTAAATACTGCGCACTGAATGGTGTTAATGATAATTAACAGAATGAACTTTGTGACTCTTGTAGCAATGCGTAGCATTCCTAAATGATGTTAGGAAACCAGGTGCATAATACGGGCATCATAATATCCAAATTGAGAGTTTAACAACAAGTGACATATTTGGCAATTCTGTGTCTGCAACAATAGCTCTGGTACTCTATATTGAGTCATGTATTATTATATATTAACCTTTGTAACCTTTTATGCCATGTATGAATGAACGTATTATGAGTAAGTGATGCCTCATACTAGGTGGGAGACTCCGAGACCCAGGACTCGGAGACTCACATCCTGCATCCAGACTCTTTGATTGGCAGTTTCGACGGTTTTGTTACTTTATTTAGGAATAAACTATTAATCTTAATTTTGAACACTAAATGTTCGCTCATGGTCGTCGTAAATGGGCCGAACTAGTCAGAACTGTCCATCATAAGTAAAACCTTATATATACCCATGTGAAATGAGTTTGAGTACATTCTTAGATTCTTTGATTTGGACTGCTTTTAATTGTTGTAACTATATGATCACGCTTAAATAAACCCGCTGAGAAAGAAATACTGTACTTGTCATCACAAAGTTTGAGCTGACCCTCAATTGGATCCGTAAGACAGAAGGCTTACACTAATTTATGTGCATTAATGTCTGACCAATTACTTTCAATGGAGGTGATGGTTTGTGTTTTTTATTTAATTTGCAAAATGATTTACTATTCTTCACAATTTTCCAAGAGATATTGATTTATTAATTTGTGCTGTAATTTTGTTATTATGATTATGGTGAGAAACACGTATTTCATCTTATTTTGCAGATATCTGTATTTTGTTTTGACAGTTTTACGGTGGATTCTATTGCGCTTCCACGTAAGACTTCTTATTGTGCTAGCTATTCATGAAAACTTTATCCCTTGGTCTTATTGTGACAACTTTCTTAGGTACATGCTTATTTAATGTAGAATAAAGGATATTTGTAAGTTTGGAGTATATTTCATCTTTATCACAGGAATTAAAAACTTCTACATCCAAGTTGATATTAGGTAGCTCACTTTTATCATATGTTGATCGATCTGCCGTGTGTGCTCTGCAAACACCGCTTATTCTGGGAAAAACAAGCACAATTCAAACATTTGGTGTGCATTGGCCCCATTTATACTGTGTAAGTAACTGCCAACGGTAGCATCGTCTAGCAGTCTAACTTAAAGTCTAATTAAATTAATGTTTTTAAAATAATGTAAACATTTATGTATATTTTCATTTAATATAAATAATTTGGTCAAACAAAGAGAGATAACTTGGTATTTTGAGTTGAAATAGCTTATTTCATAATAAAAATTAACGGAAACGGAATTCTTATTTAAAACATCCCCAAATAAAACAGAAATTACGTGTGAGGGGTTGATATATTGTCATTTAGCAGATTTGTTCCAAAGGGTTTGTTGTACCACGGGGTTGGGGAGGGGCTTACGTCTAAATACATTTAATAAAAACCAATATGCTTTTTAACATTTTGAAAAATAATTATCAAATATTACTTGAAATGAAAATTTATTTTAATATCTAACCTAAACATGTGATTTTTTAAAGGTATATGTGGTGTGTTTCTATTGAAAAACAATTAAATGAACTGATGATTTTCTTCATAACTTTATTTAAAGAAAGGACTTTCACATAAATTACACTGTATAATTCAATCGCATAACAAAGACGTGTCCGTAAAAAAACAAAAGATTTGAATAATCCGCCTTAAATGGGTCACGTAACATACATCTTTGTCTATCAACAACAATGGCGTCGACGAGAAAAAGGGGTAGACTGTTAGGTTTGACAGATTTGTCAAGGACATAAAAAGGAAACAGATGGATAAGGATAGGGACAAAGGGAAGATCTCGTGCTTATGTGTTCCGTGTCTTTACTTTATAGGTTATAAACCACAAGGGGATTTTGTGTTAGAGGATTGCGTTTTTGGATAAAGAATAAATAAACACTCTCAATAAATGCATCCCTCAGGGAGAAGGATATTTACTCCGTTTAACATGCCAATGATGCTAAAATCGCGTTTCATCTCCATTACATCATCAGACGTGTAGCAAAGTTTAAAGACAAATAACTGAAGACAGAACATGTTTTATGGGCCTAAAATTTGTGAAACGTCTAATCATAAGGAGCATGGTGTATATTTTTACTCAAACTCATGTCGAAAATTTTACTTCAAATACGCCACATATACCTTTTTTATGCACATATCGGACGCTAAATAATGTTTTCCTCACTCATAGAGACCGACTTCAAAAAAGAAATTTTAGACCTACCGTAATCAAAACTTTTGTTTAAAAAATTATTTGACTACTAATTTTATTTTGATTTATATCAATTAGGAATTGATTAAACTCTTTAGTAAATAACTTTGTTTTTATGATATCAAACAGAAATTCCGAAATATTTGGATGTAAAATGTAGGCGGGAAACGGGTGTTAGCGTTCGCTGTTCTTAAATATTTATAAAATTGATGTTGTTATTGTCTTCCAGAAATTTTTTTATAAATGTCCTAGGATCTAGAATTATTTGTGATATCAATGCCATGAATGTGCTCTGAGCTATGTCTGGTTGACACATAATTAAGAAAATGAAAACTGGATTTTTAATGTTGTTAAGCAAACTTTAATTGTTCAACAACAAAACAATGGGTCTATGATTGCAACGTTTATCTAGTAAATTATTGAGGTAAAATTTGTGTGCCAATAATTTTTGTGTACCTAGAAATAACTTAAACACCTCTGTTTCTATGAATGATATTACTGCATTGATTTGTTTTAAAACAAGCAATAGTAATTGCCAATTGAGAGAGACAGATGGAACAATACACTTAGAAATCAACAATTTTTAAATTGATTAATGTAAAAATAACATTGGCGATGAATATTACTTTATTTTGATCTGCTCAGCCTCGAAAGAATATAAAAAACCTTCTTACCAGCAATATATTGTAGACGACCAAGTGCTTTCAATTTATCTGGATTGTTTTTATGTTAGAATTTAACATGTTAAAAATGGCTGTTATTAATAACTCAATTAAGTTTATCTATATAATGAATGACTTACTAGGTTGATGTGAACAGTATACACTCTTGCTTTTTGTATGTTATTGTTTGTATTGTATATTATCTCTGTTGTTTTAAAGGAAATGAATTGAATTGTGATAACAAAGGTTAACGTATTTTTTTTTTATTTCTTATACTGTAATAGTACGTGAAGGACAACAATACACATACAAGGCCAGGTAATGAAGAGAAGTTAAACAGCCTTTAAGTATTACAAGATGGTATTTTAATTTTTGGATAGATATAGACACGTTGTTTAATGAGTTAAATTATTTCGTACACGCGCGATTCTGAATTTATTAGTATGAACATTGATTGAATGTTTCTAAAAGTAAAGACAAAACATAACATTCCATAACGAAGTGGAATTGTCATCCAATGAGTTATGATAACATAATGGACAAAGTACCTTTCAGTATCGATTGGAAGTTTTTTTTCTGAATTATGAAGGAGAAGATATTTCTCAGATTGCTTGTAAGTTTGTTAAGATAACTCATGACAGGTGTAAGTTATTACCTAACTTTTAAGTCATTGATACATACGACGTCACAGACCAGTTTGCATTCAAATTCAAAATCGAAAGATCGAAATCACAAAGTCGAAAAGAAGCTAAATTTAAGACTTTACCTGATTGAGTGTAATTATTTGACCATATCTTAAATATATGAATAATTTCAAAAATAAAGATAAATATTTCTGAAATCGTGGTAAAATACCTTTCTGAAAAATGAAACAATATCAATAATGTCATCTCACCCGCGAATCATTGAATGTTCTCTCATTGGTATCCAATATATACCAGTGACCTAAACGTTCGTGCCAGATTGAACAATCTGAAAAAAAAATATTATAACTTTAATTATTCATTTGCTTTATACTTTTTATCTCGTTGACCTGAGCAATAATGTCTTATGCATTTTGAAACCAACAACTTACTTGCTTTCCCAGCTTAAAATACAATAATATAAGGAAATCATTTATTATTTCGACAAACTTGATATCTTAATGTTTTCACAAGCTTTCCTACTACTAAAATAGGAACTGTAAATGAACAAACATAAAGATTAGTTTTTTTTCTATAATACTGTGTACTGATCACCGTGGCCAATCCTTTGGGTGGAGGAACACTATGGTAAACTCCATGTCTGGTAGGAATAATTCAA
Source organism: Magallana angulata (assembly GCF_025612915.1). NCBI lineage: Eukaryota > Metazoa > Mollusca > Bivalvia > Ostreida > Ostreidae > Magallana > Magallana angulata. The sequence continues at coordinate 36,957,306 of NC_069114.1, forward strand.
CTAATTAAATGGCGAGGTTTGAGTAAACAATAGAGAAAAAATACAAAAACAAACGACGTTAATTCGTTCGGCGCAATGGTTTCATTTAGACCATTATGATTCTCTTTTAGTTTGATATGACTTTGAATTAATTTTTGATATTAAAAAGAAACAGAATAAAATGATTTTGTAGGTGAAACCATAAAATGACGCAAGTGGAGACAAAACATTCAGTATTATCACAATATGAGTTCCAGGTAATAACGTTATCAGCAGGGTTGGCCGGGAATTTCCAATGCTGGGAATTACCGGTGGTAAATACCGGTATTTCCCGTCCCGGTAAATACTACTGACTTTCACTAACTGGGAAATACTGGGAAATAAAAAAAATTAATCTTAATTTCTTTAATTTGTTCAATGTAAAACGTATGTTTAGGATATAACATAATAACAATAAGCATCAAAACACAATTTAGCATACTTTGCCATTTCTCTGTCAGTTTATGAATCTTAAATTCACCAGATCACCTATTCCCAAAGATCTATAGCTGCTAGAGTACAAATTTTAGTCCAGCTTTTTGAACCCCAAGTTTAGTGTTTTACAGATTTATAATTCAAAGCACAAAATAAACTGTTATAATTACTGTAGGTGTTACAAGTATTAACTAAATAATCACACATGTTGTTTTAATAAATAATTGACTCTTGAAAGTTTTGTGCTCCTGTTTGGGGAGATATAAACTATGAGTGTGGCTAATTGGCTTCTTTTTTGGATGTGTTGCTTACTAAGGTAATGACACAGTCACACTTTAATTTTCATAATTTTCTTGGCCCATTTTCACATACATCAAATAACTAGAAAACAGAACGTTAGATATCAGGTTTATGATAACTGTATAGATGCACCTATCAAGTACTTGACTTAAGTCTAAAAAACAAATAATAATGGTGTATGAATGAACCATGTTTGGAGTATTCATAAGAAGATAACCAATGCATTACTGGCCAGTCAAAACTTGTTAAAATCAAAGACAATTATAAGATGTCATTGCTGACAAGGTGTACTATTGTTTACATCCCTGCAGATTTGATTTAGACTAAGTATGAAGTACTTTAATATGTAGTTGTACTTTATTTCCAAGTATTTCCCGGGAAATACCAGTAATTTCCAGGAATAACCAGTATTTTCCACCGTCCCGCTTTTTTGCCAACCCTGGTTAATCGACGTTCAATTTGAGATGTCTGTCTGTTTGTTCATGCTATGAAGACTATAAATTATTTGAGCATGTGCATTTAGAACTTTTACTGCCTTTTCCTCCCTGTGTTAGTTCAATGAGGATTATGGCCAATAACCACTGCTGTCATATCTTCCCATTGTAACCATTGTGGTTGAAATGTTCCCCAACAGGCCGTTTTCTGCTCTGTTTTTGTTTTGTTTTTGTTTTTTGTTTGTTTTTTTGTTTTTGTTTTTGTTTTTTTTTTTTTGTTTTTTTTTTTGCATTTTATTGTTTGTTTTGATTTTGTTTTTAGTTTTTTTTTTTGCATTTTATTGTTTGTTATGGTTTTTTTTTTTGGTCTTTTTTATCTCCCTTTTTGTAGGGGTTTCTGAATAATAAAACGATGGTTCTTTATCATTCTGCGGAGGTCACTTGTTTCCCCAAGGTATTGTTTTGAGCAAACCGTGCAAATGAAGAGATAAATGCTTTGCTTTTAGGACATGACTTTACCCAATATTTTTTGTTGCAACCCGCAATGGGAGGAAATGGGAGTAGCAAATCTGTCAGTGAAAGTGCATTTTGCATCGGAACAAGGCTTGAAGTCGTCTTTGGGCAACTGGGTGTCTAATCTTGGTCTCAAAATTACATGAATGTCCTTTATGTTTCTTGGTCGTTTAAATGCAGCTATTTGAGGATAGTTGAAAAGATTTGCAATTCTCTCGTTAGTATATATAATGGGCACATTTTTGTCTTTGGATGCTGTTTAAGGTTCTCTTAAAGACAGGTTTTTTCGTAAAGATATGTTTTGACAAGTGTAGCACTGCAATTGTCTTTTTATATATTCATATTGTAAGTGGGTTTTCCTGTCTTTTGTAGTTATATTCTTAATTGCATACTGCTCTATGTGGATTTTGTAGCCTCGAATACACTAATTGAATTCTAAAATCTTGCTCTGTTTTTCCAAAAGTTTATCAAAATACAGATTCATTTATATCTAATAGTTAATCCTGTAGGAACACCTCTAAAACTACTATTATTGAGAGGGTGATAAGTAGACGGCTTGAGGTGGAAATGAGAGTCAGTGCGTTTGGTATAGAGACTGAACTTTAAAGAATATTCTATCTAATTTATTATGTTCTTAATTACGTTCTTAAGAATGATTTTTATCAAGTTGTTAGACATTGTGGAGAAAATACAGAGTGCGTAAAATTCATAGATAGACTAGCGGATAGACTGGCAGGCACACGGACGCCGAAAAAAAACTGACCATAAAAACTCTCTTGTATAGTTCAGGTAAAACAAGGGTCACAACTTAACTTGCGTCGTGCGTGTACCACATGTTTCAAGAACTGGCAAAAATTGTGGTACACGCCCAAAGCACGGTTAGTTGTGACCCTGGCTGTACCTGAACCAAACAAGAGAGCTTTTTAATTTGTTTTCGTCTAGAATATGGTGATAACAAATGAAACGTGAGACAAACGATCGTTGTATGTGCCAGTCATAAGTTTTATATTTATAATGTGTAATTAACTCAACAAGGCGTGACTTTGCAAACACCTTTTAAGATTGCGATCTAAAACTGTTTAAAATGTTGCTTTTGTTCTGTATATAGTTTCTGTAGTAGTATTAGCTGTAGTGCTAGACTTTATTCTCTTTGTTTTTACATGTAATTTATTTATTTTGTGCTGAAGAAGGGACTAGTTGTCCCGAAAATTTGACAATATCAATTGTTTGTGCCGTTAGCCATTTTGAGTGCTTTACATGTATATATTCAGTTAACTGGCATAGGATCTATATATTAGATCCGACACTTTAAAGATGCCTTGTGTTGTTGATTTTATTTTGTGATATATATATATATATATATATATATATATATATATATATATATATATATATATATATATATATATATAGATCTACTGTTACTGCTTCTAAAACGAACATGCCCTTTGAACAAGTATAGATGTTTTCATCACAAACTTCGCCGATATTTTTGTTGGCTTCATTGTACTGCGTGTTGGACATGCACTACAATCACCAAGTTTCCTTGCGACATCTAAAAACATACTCTGCACTTCCGCTTCGCTCAAGGAACCGTAATATATCCGTACAATTTCAATTGCACTGACGAGTAAAGGAGATCTCAGTTTGTCTCCTGCGTTACACGTACGTTGACTACGTTGACTGCAAGTCGCATATGCTCACCATCAACATATAATTAGAACGCAAAATTAACGTACGTAACAATTACGGCATGCGTACACCAACTGTTGGCTATTCGTGCGATTCGCCCAAAAGCAAGATTTTTTAAATAAAAAATTATTATGTAAAACATCGCCAAACGGATAAGAGAATGGACAATTTTACCATTAATCACAATCAAATCAAAGATTCCAGTAACCTTCTAAAAACCAAAATAATTCAATCAAACAAATACGTTTTTTTTTACCCCCAAAAAATTGGAAGGCAAAGAAGAAAAGCAGGACAAGAAGGAATTGGATATTGAAGATGATTGCAGAGAAAAGGCAAAATATTTCCCGATTACTTTGACTAAGAATCGTGCTAGGATAGAATCATAGACATCTTGGGAGTAAAAAAGGGAAAAATGATATTTACGCGCAGAACGATATATCTAACTAAAAACACCTACACAAGACACTTTAACACATCCTACTGAAGAAAGTTGTTGTTTTCGTAAGTACAGTGTATGATAGTTTTCCTTTGTAAATGATTATTTTCTCCATATTGAAAATATTGATCATCATCTCATATGACCATTAAAACTTTATAAAACTGTTCCCATAAATGTTTCGAAATCAATATACCAGAAAAGAATTTGTAGGCTTTGATTTTTAAAGGAACAAATTGTAAATTTTGTCACTTTTAATAATATCATTTGTGAAGGCAAAGTAATTTAGATTGGCTTTTTTACTTTCATTTGAAAGTTTTCTTAAAGCTTTTTTTCCGGAAATACATGTATTGTAAAGTAAAAAAAAAAGTTAACAAAATTGTAAAATCTTTTAAAAATATTACATTGGCCAGGAAAATCATCAGGTTAATAATAATTAGCTGAAATAAGGTTTTTGCGCAGACTTTCTTCTAGATTTCAGAGATGTTTTCACCATTTTAAGGTATTAGATTCGAAAGATAAATCATGTTTTCACAAAATTCATTTTTGTCGTCCAGTAGTCTAGTCTAATCAACAAAGCAGAATTTCATAATAAATGTCTTCGTTTTCTACTAGTTCTTTTGATGTTTCAATATTTACCTGCTTATTGTAGATTTATTTTAGAACATGCCCAAAAAAAAAGAATTCTTTATTTATGTGAAAACAATAATGTTATTGTCCGTGCAACTGTCGCGTGGCTAAGAAAGACGTCTGTTGACTTGCAAGTGACCCACGGTGCAAATGTCATTGCTCCCATTCGCAAGGCAAACGTACGTCTGGTGCACAATAATTGTAAGATGGAAGTACGGTGTCTACAGGTATCGTACGTTGCGAGTGTCAACTCGTCTTTAAACAAATTTGTACGTGGCACATACGACCCGCACGTCAAATGTCCGCTTGTCTTGCATTTCACTCTTAATCACGTCAACACGATTTTCAACGCTTCATTCGGCCACGGGAGCCCCGGATGACGAAACAAGTAGCGCAAGCACGATCACCAAACACGTACGGCCGGTTGTGACTAAGACTTCAGACATATGCTAAATGTAAAGTCTCAGTCATACGTGTTCTATGGGTTGTCTGCGGATGAATTCTGAGGAATATCTTGCGAGACACGCAAGTGCATCTTCCGGTTTTGGAAGGACTTGCATCTTGAGCAATAATCAAACTTTGCTAATCGATATTGCTATATTGTAATGTACTTAACATGCACAAGGGTAGTCTGTTAAGGTCGTGTACAACCTTGACAAAAAATGACAAACATTAATACAATTTTTGAAGCTATCATTTTCGTTAAATTCATTTAATAAATATGCGAATTCTTAGGTTTTTTATAACATACAAAGATTGGGCTGTTTGAAGAATGACGAACCCCAGTAATAGAAATCTCACTGTGTTGTTTAAGATAATAATATGGGCGGAGACATTATCTTGGTGAAATAAAACTTTATCCAAATTAGCCGCAAGGTATGGGCGTTTCTTTCTAAGTGCCTATACTAAATCTCTCCTCACAACCTAACAAGAAAGTTATAAATATAAATTAATATATAAATTTTGCTGCAAACTACTCCTGACCTGGATCTGCCAAAGCGTGTCCACCATTTTGCTCTCATTTTTGCTATTTCGGGTTTGTTTATCAAAAAATATCCTATTTTTTGTATCATTTTTTGTTCGTCTCCTAATTAATTTCATACTGATACTGCAACGCGGTGTTAATGAAGTATATGGAATCTGAGTTACATGTAATTCCGTGAAATCACAAATATTCGTTATTATGTACATATTCAAATATATAAGCAACGAAACGTAGACCAAAAACAAATAAAAAATACTGAAGACAATTTTTTTTTCCAGAAATTAGTTTGTATTACGTAGATTTACATATTGATGACGTCATGACTAAAAGTTTAATGTCGTGTGAATTTGTTCGGAAAGCATTGTAAACATGTTCAAAAATAATTAATCTAAGAACTTTCATAAAGTATTGTGGTGTGATTATTGAGAATTGAACATAAGAATACTGGGAGAGATGTTAATTTTATCAATCATTCGCTAAAGGGTATGTAAATTTGCTTTTATTTCTCGGCCAGGCTTTCCTCTGTCGTTGTTTTCGATATAAAATCCGACTAAAACAACACTACCCCGTATATATTGAACTTGAAATTTTATACGTATCGTTAGTTTGATCAATGCTTAAATTGAAAAGTGCTGCTAGAATCCCATGTTTTGTGTTGTTTTGATGCAACATACCATTTTCCGTCCGTGCAAACTTTATAAAAGTTAGGAAGGTTTTACGAGAGCCGGATGAATAACTATGTAATTAAGAAGAACATAGAATTCTAGCAGCGGTTTTGATTAAACTGATATGTTTTGCCTTCACTTGGTATGTTTTTTTTATTTTGGAAACCGCGGGGTAGTGTTGTTCTATCTCATTTTATGTTAAGGAATATACGTAAGCTATTTAAGGTTGTCATGTATTAAAGCACCAATTTGGCAGTAATGTACTACCCAATTTGATTCCATTGACATCTATTTTTAAGGATAATACTTAGTTTTTGATCTTATTAAAAATCGTTATTTATTTTCACGATTTTGAATATAAAAGTCAAAATTAGACGCTAAAATGCCCATATGCTTCCTTAACACGCCTGCGAAGTAATTTAGAATCCGTATAACAAATAAAGTACAGTTTTTTAAATGAAATTGTTTTTGATAGAAAAATACAATCCAAGAACTTAATAAAATTAGACCTACCGATTTTTTTCTCATAATACAGCCATCCACTGTAAATTTGCGGTCCCGTGTCTGACATGTGAACGGATAGAAGTTGGCAAGAATGAGTGTCCTTGTTGAACATGATGGATTTACACTCGTCATTTCTTGTACAATGAGATGCACAGTGCATAGAACTTCTGAAAATAAGTGTTGATATAATATCGGTTGCTAGAGTTGCCCTGTTGTCGTAAGTTGGATTTCTGGACATGAAGTCGGAGATGATGACCCCACGTACACCTAAGATCACCCCGAAAACAAGGTATACGTTCCGTTTCATACCGAGATGCAAAACCACTGCAATGTTCGGGTATACTCTTTATATAAATATGTTTCTTCGAAAATGTGATGCCATTGGTCAAGATATATTAATGAGGTTCCTCTAATTTCTTGTATTAAGGCAAACGAATTTCTTTGGAAAACAAACATGTCTATTCGTAAGTGGGTTTAAAATTGAATATCGACATAAATACACTTTTAACACAGACAGTATGCACGAAAAGAGTGTTTAAAATAGTGTGATTATTTCCTGTATCCCATAATAGAAATAAAATAGAAAACAGTGGAATCCATTATATGTGTGATGCTGTAGGTAGATTTATACGGAATCGTATTAGTGCCAAAATTATAATGGTTTTTTTTCTTTCAAGTTCCAACTTTTTTTTTCAAAATTCCTACTTTAAAGTGAAATTGCCAACTTTAAATTTGATTTTCCAACCTATAAGGTTGGAATTTCCAACTTTGAAGGCAATAAACATGTTCATATAAAGAGAACTACCAACTTTAAAGTTGGAGTTTTCAAGATTTAAGTTGAAAAATGTAACCTTAAAGTTGGAAATTGGAAATTAAAAAGAAAAGAAAAGATTTATACTAAAGCAATAATAAGCTTCCGTAGATACCATTTGTTTCCCGTTTTAAATATTAAAAAAAATTACTTTGACCCAAATATTTACGAATTTACTTTGCAAATATATATGATCTAAATGATATTCGGCACAAACACGGGAGTTGCACTAATTCACTTTAATATTGTAATATATATGCTTAATATGCTGAACCAAATTTATTTGTTTACTTTTGTAAGTAGTGTATCCGAAATGTTAGTACCCTTCTCACTGCATGTTCACGGCGTTGTTTTTACAATTTATAATTTTAATTAAAAATTTTACAAGTGGAGATGTCTTGGTGGCGACCAAAGCGTTCTTACGTGGCTCCCTCGGCGGGTAACTGCGTTTCCACAGAGTTATAATTGGCGATTGATTGCGCTCTTTCTGAGTACCCGCCGAGCGCCCATGACATGCTAGGGGTTTTTACCACGCGTCCACGGCGTTCTTTACTTCGAATTTTTGGTAGGTTAATGTTAATTTGTACAATTATATGGGAAACAAACAATTAAGAACTAGTAAATAAAATTTAATGATATATAAATTGTTTTGTTTTGATGAATAGGTTTATTGTAATTGAAACGTATCTACTTCTAAATAATCTGAGAAGGACTAGGACAACACTCTTGGTAGTCAGGTCTACAAAAAAAAGATCCGCTATTAGTTGTTAGAAAACATAGAAAAGATGTAAAAAAAAAAAAATCAGAACCAAATGGCATGAATCTAATCTACGTCCTTTGATAGTTCCTGAATTATTAGCAAATGCTACTTTTTACTTAGTCATCCACATCTAGTTTGATAATTATTACATCGCTTGCTATTGTACAACAGCCATTTTTCGTGGTCTAGATGACAACGCACTAGAAAAGTTATGGGTGGGCGGTACAAACGCTAATAAACACAGAAAAAAAAGTCAAGGGAGCGCGATAAACTTTGTGGTCGCTGTGAGAACGCAGCCAAATGAAAAACAACTTGTTTAAAAGCTGTTAAAATATCACGGTTCCAAATGAGAGTTTAAAGACCATTAACTAATATCTCCCCCCCCCCCGCATTCAATCTCCCCGTTTTATGCATACATCATTTATTCATATAGACGCATAGAGTTATCTTATCTTATTTATTAAACTCTGGTCAAATCTTAACTTCTGTGTATACTCTAAAAATGTTACCGGTAAATATATTCGTTCCAGACGTCTTCATTCAATATCATTTCATTGCAAGTATATATTTTGCTGCAAACTGCTTTTGACCTGGATCCGCCAAAACGTGTCCACCATTTTGCTCTCATTTTTGCTATTTCGGGGTTGTTTATCGAAAAATGACAGTAGGTTATTATTTTACAATAATTACTTATCAGCTAAAATTCAGATATACCTAACGGACATCATCTCACAAGTGTTGAAATAACAAAGGTGTAAGCAATTACTCTGGTGCAGGTATTTTATTTCTTTTTTTAAATGTCTTAATTTATAAGTATATATATTATCTATATATGTGTATGGACTGTAAAAAAGCATGTATATAGTATACTAATTTTTTTGGGGTATCATTTTTGTTCCTCTCCTAATTAATTTCATACTGATATTGCAAGTAATCTAGAATTCGTGTAACAAATAAAGTACAGTTCGAAATATATAGATAATTTTTGTGAATTTGCCTCTCTTTGCCCGTCTCTCAAGCAATATTCTTCACTTTGTTTGACTTGTTATTATAAAAAATAATCTTGTTTGTGTAATAAAGATTCTTTATAAATTCATTATACATTAGATACAAAGTAAGGAATGCTATGTGCCTTTATTATACAATGTATGTTAGGAGATAACATAACAAAAATCGTTTATTAATTCGTTTGATATGTATGACAATCGTCAGAGAAGGTATAAAACTGCCTTCAACGTCAAATGCCTCAAAAGAAGGTTTCAATTTTTTTTTGGAAGTTCATCTAGCGTTTATAAACGTAGTTGCAAGTCAGAGGACAGAGGTCAAATGAAGTTCTGAGTTGGGGGGCCGACTCTGGTTTCATTTGACATGCTTTTCCGCCTACTTATAATTTACACCTTTTTAGAAAAATTGTTTTAATACCACCTATAGAACTGAAAACAATAAACAAGTAACCGATGATAAATATTTTGGATTTTTTTAATTAAATAATATTTTTAACACTTGTTTTCTTTTTGTATATTTAAGGATGAACTGCAATTTGAAAGTCAACTTCAGTCTCATCCTTTAAATCACATCATGCTCTTCTTTATCAGCACTACCAATGCCATCATTCAGTTTTGTGTTTTCTTTCTTAATGCTTCTGGTTTTTTCACTGTCAACTTCCATATTTTTCGTCTTCCTTTGACTTTGCCAGAAGATATAAGACATAAAATTGAGTAACCCTTTTCCGTATCAAAATTTAAAACACCCTGACGTTTCGAAGCAGTTGCTAGACCTTGACAGCCCCCCCCCCCCTCCCCAGCAAAACAGATTAAATGGCGGGCTGTTCATTTCCCAGCAATGTTTTTTAATACCATTAAAACTTCGTCTTCTTAAACCTACATGTAGTCTTTTTTGTAAAATCACGCCAATATCCAAAATTGTATCTCGATGTGCAAATAATTATTGTTCTTGAATGTACGAGAATCTTAGTTGTCGTTGACTGATGCAAGTTTGTAATTATCATTTCCACTATTAACACGTGCCTAGAACATATGCACTGAATTGGGTTCACATCAACTAAAAGATTTAGAATTCTGACTTCATTTATCCGAGATTGATTTTTCGTACTCAAAGATTTTGGAGAGCCCTTTCCATCGTTACTGTCACTTCTCTATTGTTACCCCTTGTTTGCGAAGTCTGGCGAAATTTGTTATTTAAAAAATATCGACTCCACAAGAAAGACCCTCTCATCATCGAGGGTATAATTGAGGTGGCAATTGAAATACAGAGAAAAATCTTGATTTTTGCTGCAGGTCATTGTTATCGTAGGTTCTGGATCAAACCTTAGACTTTGGTATCACGCCTGGCTCTCTGGAAAACGATTTGTTGAAATACACTGGGGTTAAACATGCTTTTTTAATTCTTTAAAATCAAACACCAGAGGAGTGACTATCATATTTAACAATAATTTTGTATTCAAGGTTAATCAAACTCGTAGGGATGATGATTTTAATCTATATATGGTCCGAATTCCGACACATCCAATTGATATGATATTGTTAGAGATATTTGTTAGATTTTGACTATGAGTATATTTTTCTATGTCGTGACTTTAATCTTTTTCTTAATCCAACATAGATACTGCAAATAACAAGGGCATCAGTAACCCAAATGCTAGAGACAAACTTCTTGACATTATGTCTTATTTGCAACTTTCAGATTATTTTAGAATTTTAAACCCATGTAAAAAGGTTTTTACTTGGAGAAAGAAAAACCAATTAAAGCAAGGTCGACTAGATTATATCTTCATTTCTAAAAATGTTTCCAACCTTGTAGAATTGTTTTCTATTAGAACAGATTATAGGTCAGACCATTAAGCTGTCATTTTAGAGGCAGAGGGCTGTGAAAATTCAACAATTCTTTATTAATTGACACTATACAACAAGTGCATAACTATGGTGGCATAGATCTGCCACCACTTGTCAGATAATTATGTCGACTTGTCAGATGATTATGTCGACTTGTCAGATATTTATGTCAACTTGTCAGATCTTTATGTTGTCAGAAAATAACCATATTGACTAGAAACTCAATATTTTGCTGTTAAAGCGTGTTAGTGCCACTAACTGCCATTAACTTGTCATCATAATAATCTGACAAGTCGACATAAAGATCTGACAAGTTAACATAATTATCTGACAGAAAAAAGTGATATAGCCACTAGTTTAAAGAAATTTATCATTCATATTATAAGCCGAGGTGTCAGATAATGATGTAGACTTGTCAGATGTTATGTCGTCTTGTCAAATAATTAAGTCGACTTGTCAAATAATTAAGTCGACTTGTCAGATCCTTATGTCGACTTGTCAGAAAATATTATTTCAACTTGATGGCACAAATTGGGCGTGGAAAGGTTATAGTGTTGAATTTTTAAACATGTGGATAAGTGACAAGTCGACTTAAAGAACTGACCAGTCCACATAATTATCTGACAAGTCGACATCAAGATCTGACAAGTCGACATAACTATCTGACAAGTAGTGGCAGATCTATGCCACCATACATCACCAATATAAAGGTACATCTTCTGAACCCATTGAAGAGCACAACTTCCTGGAAGCTAGATCCATATTAATATTTAAGGATGACTTTGTTAAACATTTACTTTCACATTTATTATGAAAAGTGTTTGCTTTTTTCAAAAAAGGAAAATAAAACTGGATCGGTTTGTTGGCGAAAAAGTAAAAATATCTGGTCTGTTATACATTGGTAAACAAATTTCATTGAAAATATTTTATCATCAGCAGAAAAAAAAACAAACTGAGGTTGAAAGAAAATGAGATTCGCTCAGCACGTTGCTGAGAGGATGGAACTGTACTTAGTAGGCCCGGTGTAAAGCAGATTAAATACCCCTGTAAAATAATGACCGCGGTCATTAATCGACACAGAATGATGACCCCACCCCCCGTCATTATTCTACGTAGAAAAATGACTCTGTTGCCTGAAGAATGTGTCAATTTTCATAATATAGGCACAGTCTATACGAAGAAAAGTCGCCCTTGTACAATAAAAACCCCTTATATATGTAGGTTTCAGTATCATTTCTTGTTATTGGTGAAATTATCTTTCACAATGTTGTCATAAGTAACTTGAAATTATATTCAATATATAAATATTAAACTCTCAGTAAAAGAAGGGGTATTTTTTAAAAAATATAACTCCTTTCGTTATATAACAAGATACCTACATATCAAACCGAGATGTAGTGTTTATTACAACGAGTTACAAGAATCTCATTATTACAAGTGAAAACGCATTTGAAATATTTTGAGATATCTATATCTATAAAAGTTCTTTTAGAAATTACTACTCGAATGACCTATCTATCAGATCTGAAACTCTAAAATACCTCAAAACATTTTTTTACCGTTTCACTGATCTTTACATAAAAGTTCACATGATATAAGTCAAAGCTGATATTGTTTTCTGCTTGTTAAATCATATTTCAATCAAAGTACTGATAGTACTGAAAAGCGCTAGCCCAGCTTCTGTTTGTAAAAGATATATGTATATAACATTTTATTTTCTGTATACGCAATATATTTCCTCATCACTGCGTGGCAGCCCCTGCAATGATGTATGTAAGCCCTGTACATCAAATTCACAGTAGCCCGTACTAGCCCGTGCAGCTCCTGAAACTGGTTCCCTCACCAGTTTAAATGATGTAAACTTCTGCTCATAGGGGGCGGTTATTCCTTGCACCGGAAGTAGAAGTCTAACGACAATAAAGCGCTGAGCTATGCTTAGCGCTTTAAAAATGTATTCTTTATCGGTCAATCAAGTAGAATATTGGTGTGTCGAGGAACGTTAAATTGAAATATTAAGAGAGATCGATTGTTGCGACCATTTTTAGTCTATTTAGATCTAAGAGAACTCTACTAAAGATATGAGGAACAGATAAATTTATGTTTTCTTTGCTAAATGTTATAATACCGACTAACTCATCTTGAGTTAAAGTTTATGTAAGACCTAATGGTTAATCTGTTGACTACCTAGCCTTCATAAGACCTCTGTGTGATGTAATCATATACTTCAGTCCGTTCCTACACGTTGATAACAGATGCAATGTATTTGCTTTTACATAAAATTGCAATTGACACGTTGTATACTTAAGGAATAAAATATTTAATGCATGTAAATGCTAATTTTTGATAATTCAACTAATTTTAAAGTCTAATATCAAAGATATATATTTTTTTTTAACGGGGGTCATTTTTATTCGGGTGTTTAACATGTTTAACATAAATGAAACTTAACTCTTGGGTTTTTTTCTTCAAAATAATCCAATTCTTATAAAGTTATTTCTGCGCAGTGTGATAAACATTTTGCATAGCAAAAAATAATCGATGCATGTTAAATCATACTTCATAGTGATGGCATTCTATAAAGAAAGAAGTATTTATTTCAAGTCGTTTTCATTAACTATTAAAGTTTTAAGCATTTTAGTTTATTTCTTATCATACAGAATACTTTATTAACTTAATCTTTATATATATCAGATATATGATCCTACCAATACACAATGTTTGTAGAAATTTAAATTTAAATAAACGTTTAATATGTTCATGGATAAACTTAACAACGAAATCCATTAAAATTGGTATTCAACAAATATTGATGAAACGTCAGTAGTTTTAATGATTCAAATAAACAGAGACTTTCATTTTGTAAGCGTACTAGATATAGGATTCTTAACAAATCAACACGGCGTTTTATGTCTAAATTTAAATTTTTTTGTGCTAAATTGCAGATGTAAAGTATAAAAAGGGCTCTTCTCCATTCTCTTTTCTAAAAATACTTCAAGTTTTTTAAATCTATTATGCTAAGAAACAAAAATATAAACATACCCGTAAATTACTCAAGCAAGAAAAAATTAAGATGCAGCGTATTTTGATAATTTTGAAACCTAAACTTGAATGTTTGAATGTTGACTCACGGTCAATTTTTTACTATTTTAATATATTTTAATTGCACGGCAATTTAACTGCTATATATTATTTAAATTTGAACAATAAAATGTCTTTTTAGAGACGTTAGGTGTTGAAATATTTCGTCTCAGAAGATGAGTTAGAGGTGATATTTTTACCTTATATAACATCAGAAATGACCTTAAATTACCAGTTAGAAGTAAGTTCAGTGTCTGTAAGAAACAAAAAGGTCTCCTGTACAAATAGCAGCACAGACATTTGTAATATCTTAAAACGTAACTTATTCGCATAGCAGATTCTAATAATGACTATTTTATATTACATCCCAATGAAAGGAGATTTAAATGATGGGTTTGATGCTCTGTGGGCAAAAGTTGTCAGGTCGGATTTTTTAAAATTATTTTTTTTTATTGAACTTTCACATATTTACACACCAGAGTATAATTAGTACAGCACATAAACATAGATGTGTGGTTGCAATGTATACATATACATTCATACATGTAACATTTGTTAGCTTGATACATTCAATATTTAGATATATAGTATATGTACATATACATATTACTCCTTAGAAGAGTTACAATATAATTTGTATAAGAAATGTGTATCTTAAATTTTCATAACGCGCTAACGCGTGCTACTCAATTTGTATGCACGCATCGCTGCAGTTATGTGACTGTATATTTAAAAAAATCATGATACAATGCTATATTAGTAGAAATTGCACTTCAACGAACAATTAATTTCGTGGATAAACTTAACAACGAAATCCACGAAAATTGGTATTCAACGAATTTTGATGAAACCACAGTATTCTGATGAATGTTCCAAACGTTTAAATATATCTTTCCAATAAATATCAAACCGATGATAATTTCTATTTTTTTGGAAGCAAATGTTTTTCTATAAACAGTTTTCTGGTTATAGATATCTTAATGATATTTACATTTTGCCATGATGTTTTCATTTTACTTTGCAGGATATATTGTTTTGTGAAGAATTACAGTGTGCATCTACAGCCTTTAAAAGATTTTTTTCGTTTGGCTGCGCTCACACAGCCACCCCAAAGAGCTGTTGCTGCGATCATGGCGCTCTCTTGGCGTTTCTTCTGCGTTAATTAGCGTTTATAACGCGCCACCATGGCGTTTCTACTGTTTTGTCAACCAGACCACGAAAACTCGAACAATGGCTGTTGTACAATAGCAAGCGATAGTTTTCTCAAACTTGATGTAAATGACTATGTAAAAAGTACCATTTGCGAAAGTTCAGGACCTATTAAAAAAGTAGATTGAATACATGCCATTTTGTTCTGATGATTTCACACGTCTTCTATGTTGTCTAACAAATAAAAACGGGTTTTTTTGTTGACCACCTGTCTACTCAGATTTTTTGTCTTTCACAAAGTATCAAGAAATTAGTTACGTTTTAATTACAATGTACCTTATTTCATCAAAACAATAATAATACTTTTTTCATTTATTTACTATTTGTAAAGTTAGATTCTTGTTTGTTTCCCATACAATTATACACTTTAACATTAACCTATAAATTAGTAAATGTTCATGCATTATATATGTGCACAGAGCACTCCGTTGACACAAAGTAAAAACTCTTAGCACGTCATGAGCGTTTGACGGCTACTTAGCGAGAGCGCAGTCAATCGCCAAGTAGAACTTTATGGTAACACCGTCGCAGTTAGGACGCCATGACATCTTCACCTGTAATACATGTAATTCAAATAAATTTGTGCATTTCTTTATTTTTCTTCCAATCCTACGGCGATTCCATGAATTTCACAACGTCGTGAACACACTTTGGAATGTACCCTTATAATTGAACAATGTAACCTTTTACTGAAGTTTTCAAAGAAATAGGTCAATGACCTACTTATCGTGCTAGTGACATCTGAATGTTCCTAAAACAAATAAACAATCTTCAAGATATCAGATGTATGGATAGCTTCCGGAACCGTGCATTATAAATCATTTGTTACTTAAATCTTTCAAATAGCAGCCATTATCATACAGACTGAGTTTAACCTTAACATGAAAAACATCATTTTTCGACGAAGACTTTCGAGTGAAATACTTTAGAGACAACTTCAACTACAACTACTTTTTGACCACGTTTTCGTGAATTTTTTAAAGATGACAGTACTTTTCTGAAACATTACACAAACGGATCTTTTATGCAGAGGTAATTTTATGGAGAACTCTACTGGGACATAATTGATTATACCTTATTACCTGTCAACGTGTTATAAAAATAGTTCACATCAAGGGAAATGTATGAATTTAATTGAAACACAAATCAATACTTTTTCTTAACATTAAATTCCATTCCATTTCAATCTTTTTGAGGGATTTTCTCACATAATATAACTATGGCTATTGAGACAATTAGACTAAATACAAAACTTTTACATTTTTAAACTCTTCATTCCACCAGCGGACCCTGAGCAACCATTGCTTTTGAAAAGAAATGTTACTAAGTGGTTTTAAACAAACAGAAGATAATAAATGGCAATTGATAGGTGTTGAGGTAAAGACGACTGGTTGCCATGCATATGCTTTAAAATTTCGTAAATAATTGCGAATGTAAAGTTGTATAAGAAGTCTTTATTATTCATTATAGTGCACTTGTAGGGTGGAGGCTATAATTTTTACAATTTAGGTTCCCCTATTTTTTTTTTATTTTCCCCAATTGACTGAGGAAATATTTAGTCCATAAGTAACCATTATGTCAATTTTAAAGGCAATTTTTTAGTGAAAAGATTTTAGTCCTGGTGGTCAAAGTCGGATTTCCCGAGGTTTTAACAACAATATAATAAATCTGTGAATAATTTCATGGAATATATAATAACGGCCAGTTGTTCTTAGTAATTTTTTTTTTCTTTTTCAAATCCAGCAATTCAAATAAACAATATACTTTTATATGCTGCTCGGAATACGTAATTTTGATTCCATCTCTCAGGAACAAGGATAATTGGACACGATATTTTTGTCCTTACATGTGATTTTGTTAAATTATCATACGTAGAAAATTGTTAAAGAATTTGAATTCCATTATGTCCCAGTGTTGTGTTGTGCATGTACTATGTAGGCATGTAGTACATGCACAACACAACGCTGTTGCTATTTTTATGCCGTCTGTTGAATATACTGATGTGCCTCTATTTATTAATAAGCAGCTGTGACGTTTGAAAGTCGTCTAGTCCCTGGATTTATCACCGGAAAAACAAGCGTTTGTTCTTTAGAATTAATCAATTGACTTGATTGATTATTTAATCATCAAGTTTTTGTACAATGAAAAAATATCAACAAACTTTTTTGTTTTCTCCAATAAATGAGACACGATTGACATTATCGAGAAAATTTTAAAAACTTGGTGTCAAAAGGGACTAGTAATATAAAATTTTACATGAGATAATACAGCCAAAAGATATGTTAACGGTTAAGAAGACAAAACACATAAAATCTTACCTGTTGTGTCTATATTGGTACAAAAAACGAAATGAAAAGCTCCTCATTGTATCATAAATATACTTTAATTACTTGTATCAGTGCGTATTTCCTGTAGTCTGAAATGTTTCAAAGAATCCTCAATGTTAATTTATAAGATCGTATTTCGTTCTTCTTAGAATTGTTATTTCCTTCATAAATTAATTTTCAATAAGATCTGTGATTATCTTCCCTATTTGTAAACAAACATTTTTCCTTATTCCTTATTTGAAAAATTTTCTAACGTTATTTATGGTATCAACAGAAACAAAAACACATATTTTTCTTTTGCTTAGCAATTTATTACAGTATAAAATTGAAGATATGTTGAAATATTGTAAATGAAGAAACTATGCACTAACATTTCTCTAGAAAGTACAATAGTTCTCCTTGTGTGTATCAGAAAAAATCCCAATCTGCAATTTCATTTAAAAATAGACTAACATGTATTTGTTTTATACGTTTAATGGTCATTTGTTAGTGTCATTTGTTTTCCATCTGCATGGCGTTCATTTTTTAATTCAACAAATTAATATTTCAATGAATCAACCTATTGATCAATTAATGATTTGTTTTAACGTATACGTAGATAATAAATAAGTAAGTTTCGAATCTTAAATTTTCCCTAAATATTGATTTTTTTACTAAACAATTTTACACAAAGATAGATTTGAGATTAAAAGTACAAGACTGCATGATGCAGCCGCAAGTGAAATTCTAACCTTAAGAATAAATCCCTGGCTCACGCAGTCAGTTACATTTCTATATTATATGCACTGCACGGTGCATTTGTAGACAGACATTGGAAACAAAAGATTCGATTTTTATTATTAAGTAGTACAAAAAAGCAATCATATATACTGAACATCTATTAGTTGTATGACAAGGGATTTAGTCTTACTGAGGAGGTGTTCTAGTGAGTCAAACGGCTAAATGATATAGCTCAGACACATTCGAATGTAAACAAGTCTTACAAAAGCACTTTTGTACAAACATATTGTGAAAAATGTAAAAATCGAAAACGATATAAGACTATTGTCTCGCGAAAATCTTTTTTAGAATAAACCCAGAACCAATTTTGTGCTATCATATGAGATTGTCCGTAATTTTTTAACAGTTTTTTTTTTCATCAAATATGACCATTGAGAACAGAACCAGAAATGTATAGAAGTCTTATGTATAAAACAATGTTTGATCTTGTCTGAGAAAGGAAAACACCGATTATCAATAATGTGCTTAGTATGCTGAAAAGAGTGTAATCGTAAATAAATTTCACGTTAACCAATGACAAGGATAGGCGGGGCTATTTGTTATTCATATATACTGAACATGCGTTAACTAAGAAATGACCACTCTAGGCTACATAGCATCATTCAACAGCAATCACGTTAAACACTACGCAACTGGAAAAGGTGAATATACGTTAAAATATATATATATATATATATATATATATTTTTTTTTTCATTACTCCATTTTGGAGATTAAAAAATCAAATGATATAATTATTTATAATAATAGATTACATATTTCAATATTCTAGACATATAAATTATGAACATGTATTTGATTCCATTTGTTCATGTAAAGTCTATTGACATGAAAGTATTTTCACTCTTGATAAAAGGTAACATTGTCAAATAAATGAATACTGTGGTTTCATCAATATTCGTTGAATACAAATTTTCGTGGATTTCGTTGTTAAGTTGATCCACGAAATTAAATGGTCAATTTCAGCTAACATTTTGTATTGATAGGATCATTGGCCACGAAATTACGTATCCTTGAAACTGTGGTTTTCAGAAAATCCACGAAAATTGGTACCCACGAAAATTAATGAAACCACAGTAATTGATTTGACGCCTTGTTTGTAAATCTAACATGTAAAACGTTTCTGCGTGTAATATTTTGATAGGTTCGATAATATTTTAATCTTATATGTTTTAAATGTTAGTCTTTCAATGACCAATTATTTAAGGAATGATTTAAGTAATAAGTCATTCATCCAACCAACCTATAAATTAATCAACAAGCTGTTTTACAATGGTAAATGTCAACTCTTAAAACCAAATACCTAAATTATTACAAGTATAGCAATGCATGAAGCAGCTTGTGAAATTCTGAAATTTAGATGAAAGTGCGTAGCCCAGTGCAGATCATAAATTTCTTCTACAAAACTTTCAATAAACTTTTAAGACTACCGACGTTGACTTTTCGGTTGAAACCGCCGTACTTACCACGTGAACGGAAAATAATAGTCACCCAGCATAATAAACGTAATGTATTAATTGGTATTATAAATCGTTGCTTTTTCTTTAAAAGGAACAAAAAATACAGCTTTCTATTCAGGGAAATACTGACTCTATTTGTAAAGCGATACGTTTGAGTGTAGGAAAGGGTAAAAAAGACGTTAATGCAAAGCGATCTCATTTTCTAAACATATTGAAACACAAAACAAATCAGATTAAGGCAAAGTCGTTTGCAAAATCAAATGATTCTTAACAAACAGACTAAATTCTACCTTGGCAAATACAGGAAAGCCATTTTCACACCATTAACCCAAACTTTTGCTGTGCTTTATGTGATTTGACATTGATTAACAAACATACGAGTAAGTACTTTAAATCATTTTTTTCAAAATGTGTGAAGACTAAGACTATGAACAATGTAACTTTTTACATTACAAAATCAAGCATTACTTTTCTTTCTCCTTTCTCTCTCCCCTCTCACTCTCTCACTCTCTCTCTCTCTCTCTCTATCTACATGTATCTATCCATTTATCTATCTATCTATCTACATCTATCTATCTATCTATCTATCTATCTATCTATCTATCTATCTATCTATCTATCTATCTATCTATCTATCTATCTATCTATCTATCTATCTATCTATCTATCTATCTATCTATCTATCTATCTATCTAAAGAAATGCTAGCTACTTTAATACCTGTAATAAGCAAATTAACACGATGCATGTGAGGATTTATCATTTTCCAGCAAAATAAAATCCATTTTGAATGCTGTTCATTTTTCACTACAGGGTAGATATCATGATTTTTTTCATCAGTTTACTGTATAGCATGCATAGCTTGAAATTAAAACCATTGCGACTAATACTAGCCTACATATCGAAAGCCCTACAGATGTACGTCCACTGGCATAGACACACACTTCCACATATAACCGTGATTACTACTTCTAATCAATCAAATATTTTTTCGCAATTTTTTCCAGTTTGCATAAATCAAAGTGATATACTGTTACAGTTTTCGTTATACAGAGGTGACACTGTTAGAAGGGATTTCAAAAATGTTTCTATTTTCAGACATGGCAAGTCTTCAGAAGAATGAGAGATTATCCCATTTCCATGTTTTAAGTTCTACTGTGGCGTCAGCTTGTGTTCTATCCATATGTATAACAGTTCTTATAGTCTTTGAAACCCAAAATCCATTTTCCAAGCACGAAATCGTTGGATATCTAATCGTACCCTTCATAACTCTATTAGGTGTGATCGTAACCTTTTGCATATGAATTTCATTGAAACGAAACACAAAAAAGAATGTAATTAAAAAACAACGAATTGACGTCACTTTGAATTTCAAACTGACTTTCTTATGAATTTTTGGGTTAGCAAGTATCTTTAACTCTGCTCTGAATATGGGAATGTCAATTGACTCTTTATTTCTTAACTTTGGATGTCAGTTATTTCGCGCCGAAATATCCAAAATGAGTATAGCTATTTATTTAGTGGAAATTTGTTTCTGTGCTGGGCAACTAGTATTCTTAAGTTTATATGGAAAATTTAAATTTAGACCCTCGCACCTGATTAATTTTGGCGCATCTCTTATGATCGTCACTCATCTTCTTCGTTGGTTTCAGATACCTTTTAGTGAGGTTTTTTGGAGAACCTATCATTTTCATTTTCATTTTGATTGGAATGCAACATAGAAGACAATCTTGCATGATTGTCATAGTTCCAGCATTATTCACCTTATGTTGCATATGTATAGATACATTGATTCATTACGTATCAAATACCACCTCCTCTCTGTTGTTATACTTGTCAAAATGTTTGCTAATGTCTTTAGTTACAACCCAATTACATCTTCGTGGAAAGAATTTTCAAAAACTTCAATTCATACAGCAACAGCTGATGAATTTGGTTCATCTGTAATGCATACAAGGCCAAACGTAACATTTGCTGCCATTAGAAGTGGAATCGTATATCCATTCCTATTTGTAGTGGTAATTGCGTATATTTTAGTCTTTTTCAGACCATTATCAGTGAACTCGGCGAAAGCATTTTTGATAATTAGCACCATAAACGAGGTAACTGTATTAGCTTTTCTGGTTTTGGGAAAGAGAAAATTCAAATCTCAATTTCGCGAGACGTTCATCGAAGAAAAACCATCTACATGTAGCGGATATAAGACAGCATTTTTATGCATAACCTCTGGTGCAGTTGCTTTCGAAACATTTGGTGGAATAGCCGGGCTAATGAAAGCATGGGAATTTTTTTTGGCTTTTATTGTTTATCAATAAAATTCTTCAGATATCCGTAATCATTACACAAAGTGAGTTTATTCTTCATACGATGAACACGTCGTTTCAGACAAGAGCTATTCAAGAAAAACACTTTAAAGTTAATCGCATATTTCAATGCATTTTTGTCATGAATATTTCAAAATGGATTGTTAATACTATTATCATGGGACAAAAAACAGACTCTTCATTTACACAGAAGAAGTTCTATGGAAAAAAGTACTGGGATATAATAAAATATTCAGATATTTCTCGTCAACGTATTTTACAGATTTCTAACATCATTAGAAATGTACGGGCTCTACCGAAATACACACATTCACGTTTGATTGTTTTTAATTGATTAAATTGTTTATTCCCTGTACAATTTTCTTTTCTTTTATATCTGTGTATATGCTGTGAAAGTTTAGGTGTGATATTAATTTGTTTGTTAGAAAAATAAGCATTAATAACGAACTTATGTATTTTGAATTTATGTAACAAAGAATAATGCTTCAACAGTTAATGCCGTTGAAGAGCAAAGTAACGAAAGTAGTCTGTTGAAAGGATTTGTGAACTGAATATATATATTTTCATATAATAATTACATAATATATAATACATTTGACGCCTACGGAATGTTATGAAATATCACACATAAGTGACCTTCTGTGTCAAAAAACAAAACGACCAAAGACGTATATTGATTCAAATTTACCTTCTTTCACATAAAGAAAGAACATATATTACGTAACTTCCAGTATCATGATTGATTTTATAAATACGCCATAAAACTACATACATATTAATGTTTTTAAGGTTAAGATCTAGTATCGCATAGCCCTCTAACTCCGTCACTACCCTAAGTCCGGCACTTTTGGTAAACTCCTCGCCGTTTGAAATCAAGTGCAATTATGACGTCATATTTTGCATGTTAAAAATCTTCAATCAGATGCATGAAATCAGCTAACACTTTTTCACGGGTGCACTAAAATAACGATATTTCTGACATGCAGGCCCTTTCGATGATTTACGGTGGTCAGTTATTTTAAAAGAGGTCAAGAGGAAACATTTCACATGAAATTTATTTTTATTAAGGTTATTAATACATTTTTTTTTCAGTCCGCGATAGCGTTTATGCACTACACTTGATGATAACGTCAAATCGCTCATGACGTAATTTTTGCCTTATACAGGGTTACATATATTTACGGTATGTCGGTATTTAGAATATGCAACATTTATTAAAAATGTAATAAATAAATAAAATAATCATTAATATATTCATTATTGATAAGATATATTTGAAATATTTAAGGACAGAAATCAAACGGCATCCATACATTCTGAAAAAGGCATTGTGATTGTTGTTACAAGAACCCATTTTCTTTTTCATTCTGGCGATCATTTCACTTTGATGAAATTAAATACAATTTAGATGGTATACACCGATTTTACTTATTATAACTTCGCCTAGATACAAGTTGAGTTTAAACTTAATTGTTAATGTGTCTTCATTACCTGGCGAATCATAGATCATGTGGATGACAGAGTTAGGTTCATAGGATATGATACCACGTGTGAGAAACGTCGTATTCAGAGGGCTTATTTGAATAATAATAAAAATATTTTTGTTTATAATTTTATAAATAAGAACGTCTTAGGTTATATTTAGTGATTGCAAATGATAAAAGCCGCAAAAAATAATTTACAGAGAAACGCAGGATGTTTTCTGCTTATGGTGTCGGAGTTTGGGTACTTGCCAATGGGAGTAAATGATTTCTGAGTGTATTTTTCGTGCTGAACCATTATGACGTCATAATTGATTTTATTTAAGATTCTTTTACATATACTTTTTTAAAAAGACTTTAAAGGAATTACGTAGAAAATGAAACAATTTCTAATTGACATTCTAAATTAAATCACGGGAAAGTAAACCTGATACCTACATTTAATTTTAGATCATTTTTATTAAAGAGGAGGCAAAAAGCTTGTTAAATTCCGTTTTTGGAGAAACTGTAGGCATTCTAGATATATTCCATGGGTCAAAAAAAGACAAAATTTCAAAATGTGACTTATTTTATTCATATTTTATTGAGAATGGCTTTTCAAAACATGATTTTTCATTGCGTTTAGCAAATATTTAAGTCAAGGTACACTTTATCAAACTAAGCTATTGTTATGAAGAATCATTTAAAGATATTATATCTCAAATTTCATAAACCTGTAGGCACATTTCATTTAATAGAACTTGATCCTAATGCCTCAAATCATCTCCTTTTACCCCCTTTCGGAATGATAGAGTTGAATTTTAAGACTTATACCCCCCGCAAACGAAGTTGGAGGGATATATAGGAATCACATTGTCCGTCTGTCTGTGCACACTGTCCGGTCAATATCTTTCCTATGGTTAACAATAGAAGTTCTTACTCCACACAAAAATTGCTACTTATCTTAAGGTGTGTCATGACCTTGATCCAAGGTCATTTGGACAAGGGCAAGGTCACTGGCAGAAGTAGTGCAAAATGCATGTCCGGGCCATATCTTTCTTATGTATAAAACATTGGAAGTTCTTAATCGACACAAAGATTGCATATGACCGGAAAGTGCGCCATGGCCTTGATTTAAGATCATTCGGTCAAGGTCAAGGTCACTTTCAGAAAAAGTGCAATATTCGTGTCTGGTCTATATTTTTTATGAAGAGACTTTGGAGGTTCTTAAGATTGCTCATGACCTTAAGGTGTGTCGTGACCTTAACCGAAGGTCATGTGGACAAGTTCAAGGTCATCGTTTAAAATATGCTTAATACCTGTCTGTGTCATGTCTTATATAAAATTTGACAAAAAGTTTGCTTGTGTCAGGTAGGCCACATAAAATTTTTTTTTTGATTTTCATTCCTGCCCGCCATCCTGAAAATGGCCTTCCCTGGTGTATCTTTTTTTTTAAATTGTGTTGAAAAAAATCGGTAAAAATCAGGCACGGTATACCAAAACATTTATTGACTACTTGACATGTGGATTATCGTTTGGTTCTAGTCATGTTTGTTATCATAAGGATGCAAATGTCTTCATTCATTAACAGTTATGTTGAAATAAAATGGAATTAAAAGAAAAGAGATTAGTTTGGCTACTGATATTAGCATTTACAATTCTAAATAAAAAAGAGCAGTTGTTATTCATAGAACACCAATGGTGATATAGATAGCATTCATTATTTTCTATGATAGAAAAATTCTTCAGTTATGATTTTTTTTCTTAGCGGGGGTTATAATTTGTGAACTTGCTAACAGTATGTCTAGTTAGTATTAAAAAAGGCTAAGATAACTGTTGTGATAATTGTATAACACGATTGTCCAAATTTTCACAAGGATAACCTCTTTTCTAAATGTCAACAGATTTTACCGGTTTGCAGATCACTTTATACGATGCATATAGTTTTTCCATGTGTATCAATAAGACTACACTTAGGATAACATTATTTTCATAACTTATGACCCGTATAGACGTATTTCATTTTTTATCCACAAAGACGCATTTATAACTCTTATCCAGGCGAGCCTTACTGCTTCGGAAGTCGACAATGCTCGTACAAATTATTGAGCATTAATCATTTTGATATTGATTAAAATATGTCGATAATTAAGTAAAATATGATTTTCTGTTCGAGTATTCTCAGTATTTCGATGAATTTCCTTATTGGCTACTAGCTTCTACGGGCTCAGTGGCTGCTGTAAGTGGCTGCTAGCTTGGTTATATTTCAGCCAAGAAAATTACGATCAGTTTCTTTCCGATCAGACAGCATGTACTAAATGGAATTACACACTGAAGTAATATGTTTGTAAAAAAAAAAAAGAATACAGGAAGCTAGTATCAACAAGGCATACATAATGGTTTGTTCTTTGAAAGAATTTCAAAAGTATCTGCATTTTTTTACACAGATAGTGCTGCATTACTTCGAGTGCACATCAAATACGTGTGGTGTTCATCCAGCGTCAATGACGTCTACATCTTATTGCAGACCCCGGCCGCTCTACATCCGACACAGTTATAGTAAATCCTAGAATGTAACATGCAACATAACATCGTTTTATAAGTTTCTATAAAACCTCCGTTTTCCAAAGTCCATGCTGTCAGTGCACGATCTACTACACTGTGTGGTTTGCGCATGTGCGGTATCATAAAAGTACGACACATGAAAACGTTCTACAATGATCGAGGGATTTTGATATATGTGTGTTTTGATTTCAGTCTGTTTTGTTTCATCTTTAATTTTAAAATATTCCTTACCAGTGCAGTGGTAGTCATATCATTTTGATCAGAACGCGTTTCTACAAACCTTTACGTCTAATGTATCGTGTTTGGGTGAATGAAATACCTAAATACGATGTTACTGTAGCATGAACATTGCTCTCAGCCTTATATACGGCGTGTGTAATAACGATGAGCGCAATAATAGAATTCGACAACTCGGTAGTCGGAGATACAAAGGAAATAATGCGAATTCATGTCTGCTTTCAGAACTAATTCAATTTTGTACGATCATTTACAATTTAATTAAAATTTATAATACATTTTCATTGAAAATGTGTAAGTAGCTTTAAGCAAAGATACAATCTTATAAAGAATTTTAAATTCAACCTGTATCTTATGATAAGATTTATAAAATGCATATAAATTCTGACTTGGTCTAAGATAAAGTTTCATGACCCCGATGCCAAAAGTATTTTCTCGCCCTATGATCAGCAATGGAAACCATGACTGGCAAAACCTGTAGCACACACAATATCACCAATCACGTACGACCTGTCGCAACCACTACTGAAATACAACCACTATTGAAATAAATTATTTCCGTAGTCGTTGCAGATGTATTTCATAATAAGAATCACTTTGTAACCACTATTGACGCATAGCTACTATTGAAATACAACCATTTTTGAAATAATTTATTCCAATGTCGATCCGTCTCCCACCCGATCTTACCAATGTTAGTCAAGCAGTTAATGTCTTCGGACGTATTACCTGAGCAAAAACGCAATTTTTCTCGGTAAGACTTCTTTTTCGTAGAACTGTCATTCTATTATAGTAAGATTAAATGTAAAGTACAGGTTCCCTCGATAAGGTATCAGACAAAAACAACAATCTTACCTTAATTCAATATTTGTCATCCGTTCACATGTAAATAAATAGTACCTTGTTTATTATCTTTGTCTTGCTGTTTCAAGATTTAACCTAACCGACATTTAAACAATATTAAAGGTCAAATATTAAAAAACTGGAATGAGTCGAAAAAAAACTATTTGTCAGTTTATAAAAAAAAGATTTCTAGGGATATAAAGAAACGAACAGAAACGTTTTGTTTAAGTTTTTATCAAAGGATTGTGTTATTAAAAGTACAGCAAGAAATATATATTAAACAAAATGGTGCGTCTTTTTAATGCAATAAACCCCAGTCATTTCATGTGCATCTTATATTGATATCACATATAAATCTTAACTATACCTAATTTTATCGTTTTTCACCCAAATGAACCCCAATGAACCTTTTATCTTTGAAAATATTCTAAAGATACCTCTATAAATGGATACTGCAATGTACTCAAATTTAATCCTATACATACACCTGACTTCCATTGAGTATGTGCCAGATGAAATCAATTTTTACTTTAACTTATTTCGACTCAATACGATTTGCAAAACTTCATTAATTAATACTTGAAGTATAAATACTTAGCGGATGCAAATATAAATGTATGTATCAATATTTTGTTAAATGTCATATGATGTATATCTTGAATGAATTTATAAAAAGAACCTTAATAGGACTTGATAACTAAAGGCTAGAGATACTTCAGATACTTCGAATACAGATGCTAGTACACATGGGATATTAAGTCATAAGCTGCCCCCCCCCCCCCCCCATTCCTTCAGTTATGCGTATTAGCTTGACAAGCTAAATTTCTCTCATAAGATAACGTACATGGTTAATCCCCAGCAAGTCAGAAGTGGTTGCGTTTGCAAGTATATTAGATCGTAGTTAACCACGGCCGTTCTCGCATTTCTGTTTTCTGACTGTCGGCCAACTCGCAGATTTGATTTTCGATTAACTGATGCCTTTATCTATTTGGCACATTTGCTTAATTTAAGAAGAAATCTTTAAAATTGCCTTAAAGTTTAATGTTTCCGAATGGATAAAACTTCTAAAACTAAAAGATTTTGCTTTAAAATCATGAAATAATACTGAGAATCCTAAATGCTGACAAAAAAGAAAAAAGGTTTTAAAAAGTTGCCAAGACCAAATGACAATTTACGACGCTGGATAAGGTATTCCGACGATTGTGTCTAATGACGACAACATAAAAAAACAAACAAGAGGCCCAGGGGCCATATCGCTCACCTGAGCCACAATTGCCTTAACTCTGATCAATTTCGCATTACAGTATCAAAATAAAAATATCTTGACACTAAGTACATAGATCTTGCTCAATAAAGACTAAAACAGGCCAATTTTTACCCACATTTGTGAATAGCAAGCCCCTTTTATTGTCGTACCTGTAAGAAGATTTTTCTATATTCCTATATACCCCCCCCCCCCCCCCCCGCACACACACACACTTTATGGCATAAGTTTTCTGTAGGGAATCATGGTTTGATCAAATTTTATTCTGCACAACCCATGCTTCACACAAGTTACTGCTTTTTGAATTGAAAACTTTTCCAGAATATTTTTAAAGATTTTCTTTATATATTTCTATGTAAAAAATTCACACCCCCCCCCCCCCCAATTGTGGCCCCGCCCTACCCCTGGAGACCATGATTTGAACAAATTTGAATCTACACTGTATGAGGATGCTTCCACACAAGGTTAAGCTTTTCTGGCAACATACAATGTAACTTTTTGAGAGGAAGATTTTTAAAGATTTTTCTCTATATATTCCTTTGTAAAACTTGACCCCCTCCCATTGTTGACCCATCCTACCCCAGGGGACCATGACTGGAACAAACTTAAATCTACACTACCCGAGGATGCCTCCACACAAGTTTAAGCTTTTCTGGCCACATAGTTTTTGAGAAGAAGATTTTTAAAGATTTTCTCTATATATTCCAATGTAAAAACTTGACCCCCCCCCCATTTTGGCCCTACACTACCCCCGGGGACGATGATTATAACAAACTTGAATTTACACTACCTGAGGATGCGTCCATACAAGTTACAGCTTTTCTGGCCTAAAAGTTTTTTTAGAAGAAGATTTTTGAAAAATGCCAACAATTTTTCAATGATTGTAAATTATCTCCCCTTTAAAGAGGTTATGGCCCTTCATTTGAATAAACATGGATCCTCTTCACCAAGTGATGCTTTGTGCCAAGTTTGGTTGAAATATACCAAGTGGTTTAGATTACGTATGTTTTATTAAATACATGTAGCTATCAAGTGAAAATAATTGTGCAACTAATCATATGAATTTAATAAACTTTCTAAATAAACAACAATTATTACTTTGCATGAAATAGATTAACGGAGCACAATTTATTATATCCACGACGTCAAGTGACGTCAAACAAGTGAAAAGCAAACCTGTCACTCTTTTTCAAACTAAACATCTTTCAGTTCCACACACTCTTCATGTCATTTATAGATTTATAAAATGCCCCGTTATACCATTATTGTCAAGTTGTCTTGTTGTCTTTCATGGCATATCGTAGATCATTTAGGTCCGAAAATCTCTTGTTCACGCAGTTTCGACTTTAGACAAGAAAATAAAGCGAAATCCATACATAAAGGTGCAAGATCCGGGTTGTATGGGGATGGGTGCTCAAAATATCAGATCTTCCATCTTTAAACCTCTGAATCGAATTGTGAACCGTTGTTTAATAAAAATGGACACATGTAGGTCATCTCCGGTAGCATCCAAATCAAGGCACGTAGCATCGTTTTTGAAAGTGCGGGATGGGGGCAGACTAATCCAAACAATCTTTTTCTCCAAAATCCTGAAAATCCTAATCCGTTAGTTGGGGGGGGGGGGGGGGCTTTACTTTTCACTTCAATTTCACTGTTTATTTTCTTATTTTCAAATAAATTTCTTACTTGATCCCAGAAATGGGGGGGACTCCATGTTAAATGTTAATTCAATTTTTTGTATGTAAATTTAAGAAAAATCTTTGCTACGTGGTTGGCATCTAAAAAAACATTTTGGTCTTCATCTGAGATATCCCTGCTAGCACACAAAATTAAATGTCGGCCCGGTGCTCCATGAAGTCCATTGGCGTTAACGTTTTTTAAATCAATTTTCAAGCGTTGGTCGTCCATATTCAGCGATAAACGGTTAAAAATTATTCAATTTAATTAAAACTTTCACAAACGCGCCTTCATAGGGTATTTGGACGTTTAATGAAATACTGTGTATTTTTGTGCGCTTAAACGGTACATCTTTAATAAGTTGTATATTTTTATGGTGCATTGAACAAAACCAAATCTTTTACATACATGTACTTCAACTTTAATCTGAATAGTTTCACAGGCATTATGCGAATAGTCCGATCACAATCGAATAGTTCGCGTATATTTGCCTGCAAAATATTGGCAAAGTTCGCAATAGCCTTGTCGTCGCAAAAAATCTCGTCGCAAACCAGTCATTACTGTATGGCTTTAATAACGATACATGTGTAGAAATGACTTGATCCCCAACATTTGTAGCCGCGAACCAGTTCATTGCCAGTAAATCGCGGAACAAAAACGTCACAATTTAAAATTAGTTTACAGTATTAACCGTTTGGCTGAATCTCTTGCAAATTAGGAAGGAATTTGCTAGCATAACATTAAGTTTATTCCCGAAACTATTCTAAAGTTAACAGTTCCAATATCAAATAATATCGTGATGAGGATGCAGTTATTAGGACGTAGATTCATGGTCTAAGCTGATGTCAATTTGTTTTGCCAAACTCGATCAAACTCGATCAAAATTATTCGAATAAGACCATTCGTTCAGAGTTTAGCATACTTTACTTCATATCTATTTACTTAATGTGTAGACGCTGTTGATAAGATCCTCTATATAAAGTAAAGCTTAAGATACACTACATAATTTAGTGCGATATTGGGATGCATCGAGTACGGTCGAAATGAAGCTATCTCTCAGGTAACTTTACCAAAATTTAATATTTCTTGCATAATGCGTCTTTTTTCTATGCTTGTACATGGGTAAGTTGAAAAGAGAGTTTTGCAATGTCTGAAGAAAAACACTAAACTATAAATCTATAGCTATTGTTTATCTGTCGGCATTGTATTTAAATCCATAAATTTGTTTACAATTCTTAACTACGAAAGAACATTTGAACATTTTCAACGTTTTCATTCTGGTCGATTACCGAAACAAAGTATGTCGATTGTTCCCTCTTATTTGGTATTTCTCAAGTTTTAGAACTCCTTCTTTTAAGTCATAACTCATAACTCCTTCTTTTAAGTCATAAACGTTTGTTGATTTTTTTTATTATACAGCAACTTGTTGATTAAATAATCAATCAAATCAATTGATTGATTTGAAAGAACAAACACTTGCTTTTCCGGTTATTATTTTTAAGGACTATTAATAATAGACAGCACTCAAACGCGTCACAGTTACTTATTGCCAAGCGCGTCTTTATATACAACAGTCGGAATAATAACAATAGTGTTGTGCTGTGCATGTACTTTGCCTAAATAGTAGTCAGGGTTTGATACATAGTGCACTCGCCTCTGTCTCGTGCACTATGTATAAAACACTGACTTCTATTTAGGCATTGTTCATGCATAACACGACACTATTATATAATTAGGAAATCAGTCCTCATTAAAGCATACACGTATAGTTTCCGGCTACTGTGGATGCATCCGGAGAGGTATTGCTGTAACGGATTCAAAAAGTATCCCTAAGATTTTAAAAATTTATTTTTATCTTACTTTCAAAAATATGAAATTTGTGAATATCGATCCGTTCCCTGTCGTTTACCATGCAGTCAAACTTTACAGGAAAATTTATTCAAATATTGCAAATTGAACACATTTTTTTTTTGTACGAATAACAATTTTTAAAATTCCAATGAATTTAATTTTTGTTAGCCATCTGCTATTAATTTCAGTATCTTTTACACAGATATCCGAAATTCATTTTCATCATAATATCATTTTCGATATCAATATATTCAAACAAATATTGGTTGAAAGTATGATATGCATAATTTATCATGAATTTATTTTATGTCTAATCGATATAAAGAAATTTCGACACAAAGGATAGAAAAACATTTTAAAAGATTTTAAATGATTTGATATTGAAAAATATGCATGTAATTATCGTCGAAGGTCCTAAATTCGTTACGGTCCTTGAGTCGTGTCCCTTTTGTTTTCTTCGCATATTTCTCGAGATTAGGTTCTAGGCTAGGCATTTCGTGAAAAAAAAATTTACTACGATATGTGACATCACTTCTTACTATACAGCAGCCAATAATGCGATCAAAAAAGGTAACATTTTTTATTTCAAATTTTACTTTTCAACTATTGGTGAGATTTCTTATTCCCAAATAAAGTTACAGATGAAAATGGCCAAATACTCGTCTAAACCTAAAATTTAAGAATATAATAGCGGTTGTCTCTTTTCTTGACATCTAGTCAATGAAATTCATGTGATCTGATTTAAATATTCAAGGCCAAACAAGGAAAATTTTAAGTTACGAGAAGTAAAGTTCCTTATAGCATTTGAAGTTTGTTTTGTGTTATTGGTAGGTTAATCCCGTTTCCAAAAAGAAACAATAACAGAATGTATTCCCACAAATGCATACAAAATGGTTAAAGAACATGAAAATTTCAGTGAAAAAGGCATCAATAATATTTAAAGTGCCAAATGCTACTCTCAGAGATAGAGTTTTGCATAAAGATGACCCAGAGACTACAGTTTTTTTTTAAAAGCGTCCGGTGTTATTGTGTTACGGTTTATTAGGCTATATTGTTCAATTTGTTATAAAATATTAATAATTTATTTTCATAATTTGCTATATTGTACAATTCGTTATTGTTAGCACTATTGTCCATTATGAACTAATGTTTAGATTGTTTTGGCGTCATAGTTTTGTTTATATGTGACGTCACGACTCTAGGACCAGTTTTCAAATGGCCGTCTCCGCTTCATTGGTGCTTAGAATGCTCACTTATTTGTTTATCAAATAAAAAATAATGAATACAGTGTTAAGTTTTACGAAGAAATAGATGTACTTTAGATATGCTATAAATAATTTAGTGTCAAAATTTTCATTAAGTGATTAAAGTGGAAGACATTCTTAGGGTAACGACTCATGGACCTCCGAGGATATATGATATTTATTGCTATATTTAATACTACGATACATATCTATTATTCAAAACAACGCATTTTAAAAATGAGCACGTTTAATAAGAAAAGAACTATCTTAATAGAAATTGAAAAGCATATACATTTACACAATTTGCACAATTATGATGGGTTTAATTTAATTTACACGTACAAATAAATTTAAACATCTCCGATCCTCAGCAATGTTCGAAAACTCTACCTGTGACATCCATGGCTCCTTGTTTTGTACCAAGCAAAAAAAAAATATTTCTCTTCTGAACACGGCAACACGTGAAGCTGTATAAATATCAAACAAGCAGTCAACTACGAAATAAATTAAATAAAAGATATATATATATATATATATATATATATATATATATATATATATATATATATATATATATATAAATATATATTATTTAAATGTAAAATCACTATTGACATTTGAAAATGTCGTTTACGCACAATCTAATATTGTGTCAAGTTGGTAAGAGGGAGATTCTCCAACTTGGTAGGTTCATAAAGTAACAACTATGTGTATAAATTATAAAAGACAAGCATGCGTAAATGTCAGACCATAAATATTGTATTATTATTTTTAAAATTAGCTTTAAAGAGACATTAAAGCTTATTTCCCTTATCTTGGTTATTTCCTTTTTTTTTAAAACACAGCCCAATAAAATAGTAGAAGTTTTACCTGTACTTAACGATTGGATCTTTTTACTTCAATATAATAAGCTCGCAATTTCTCCGTAAAGATTTTCTTTCGTAGAATAAGATAAGTTTATGGTCCAAAAGTGAAGTACTCTTCATATATGAACTTGAATGTGAAATAAGTTTACCTAAATGAGATACCCACAGATAAAAGATAAATGAGATAACCTACTTTATTTTCCGTATCTTATTTTTAAGGACATAGCACAATTTATAGTGTAAACAAATATAATTTCCCATATTAATTTTTTGTTTATGTACAACTTTGCCATGTTTCCAATCATTTCAATTTAAAACCGAATCATAACATCCCAGTCCAATGTATAAAATGAAATATTTCGAAGTGGATCCTTACAAAGACATTACCTGGCAAAATGATCGATAAAATGATTGTCGAAGGAAATTGGTGGTGGAAAAAACTAAAAAAGAAAAACAAATTTAATATAGTACTCATTTAAATTACTATAAGATTGAAAACCAAAATGAATAAGATTAAATGCATGATCAAAGACAGTACTTAAAACAAAATTGTATAAATTTAAGCAAAATTAACGATCAAAACTCCATCCCTAATGCAAAAAAAAAAAAAATTTACATCAACAAAACTGTAATTTGTTTACCCAGGGCTGGGTTTCACAAAACTATTGTAAGCTCTATCATTAAGAATGCCATTATATCTGACTTTTGAAAATCATATGATACGTCATTTCAATTTCACAGAACTTTCCTAAGTGTTAGAAATCTTAAGACAATTTTTAAAACAAGCTGCATTCACTAAAATATTATTGCAAATTGTAAAAAAATATATATACCAGCTCGGCTGCTTATATTATGCGTATCTTACTATTCTATGTTAGTTTCATGTTCTCAAATACAATTTGATTTCGCACAAACTGATTATCGGTTACGTATCATAGAGGGAGGGGGTCGGGGTCTGTAGGCTGTTTAAGGTCCGTCGCGGGTTTAAAATTTTGCACCCTCTGCACAGGATAATGCGCATTACTGTCGTAAAACGCAAATGCAAAGTAAAATATTCAAATATACATGTTGTTAAGTAATGTTTGTATTGAAATAAATACTGATCATAAAAATTATTTTAAGTGAAATAGAATAATATATATGCTCAGAAATATTTTAATCATTTCGCCGCTTCTTCAAAATCGACGTTATTCACATCACTCCCTCGCGGTGATTTTAGTTGAGACTTTGACTTAGCAATTCATAAAAAAAAAAGTCGTGCATTTTCATTTCAGCGCGAATAATTAAAATTTAAAATATAATTTGCAAAATAAAAACATGTGCGATCTTTTCATGTTCTGTTTTAGTGGAAATAAGGGTTTTATTTTATCTGTTATAAGTAAA
Organism: Magallana angulata; assembly: GCF_025612915.1. Taxonomy (NCBI): domain Eukaryota; kingdom Metazoa; phylum Mollusca; class Bivalvia; order Ostreida; family Ostreidae; genus Magallana; species Magallana angulata. The sequence goes on from NC_069114.1 coordinate 36,992,908, forward strand.
ATTAAATTTGATTCGTAAACATTCTTTTATTTTATACAATTCTAAATATAAAATGACACGTTTATAGGACGAAACTTTAAGGGTGGATAACATAAAAACTGTCTGGTCAGTTTCGTTTCAATTTGGCAAAAAGTTAACTAATACGTTATCCTTCCTTTGCTGAAATTTAAAGAAAATCGTATGTTTGTAATTGTTTACATATAAAATTGAAAGTGAAAACAACCTTTTCCTAGCTATGCAATCCTACTTAAATGTCGGGGATGATTCGAGTATACAACAAAAAATTAAGCGCAGCAAACAGATAAACTATCCGGTCAATTAACTTTATGTATTGCACATAGTTTACTCAGAAGTTGACCTTTCATTGGAGAAATAAAAGGAAATCGTATGCATGTTTGAAACATTCTCCACCGAGACTCCTTAATACATGATAAAAGGTCTTTAAAATATTAATAGTTTATAAATAGTATACAGTGTACGTACATTTTTATCAAATTGTAGATATATAACTGAAAGATTAAGGGTGTGTTATATATATATATATATATATATATATATATATATATATATATATATATATATATATATATATATATATATATATATATATATTAGGGATGTCAAATCGGTCAATTTTTAGTACTCGGACGTTTTTCCGATCGAGTACCCGTGTACTCGGTAAAAGTGTAAATAAATATGAACTAGTACATTCATTTGATAACTGTAAAACCTTGGTCACTTTTGTGACGGTACGATGAGTTTGGTGCGACGATCGACATCAGTTTTTTAAAGCCTTTGTCTTCGACCATTTGTAACGGCATGTAATCAAACACAACCATATCAACAATCGCACGTGTAATATTATCTGTCTCTTTTCCCGAGAATTTACGGCTTCTTGGAGAATTGACAAAATTCGATAAAGTCGGTTGTTTTTCTAGAGTTTCTGGCCTGTAAAATTCCTCCTTATGTTTAAGACGAATGTGATTTAACATGTTTGTCGTTCCCCCCGTATAGGATAAGTTTACTTCGCAGAGCTGACATTTTACGTTTTTTGAACCTTCAGTTTTTTCAGACCTTTGAAGTCGGTGGCGGCATTTTAGGTCTGTTCAATTTCTCCACTGTGTGCTATCTAATTTATATAATAGACTATATAAACGATGTTCAGTGAAAACAAATCATTAAAGTAAGCCAAAAACAAGTGTAGAAGACAGCCAAAGGTGAGAAAAGCTAGGTAAGAGGTGCTTGGTCACGATAATTACTATATAAACACTGCCACAGGCGATAATGATTATTTAGCATATTTAGAGGCGTAGGAAATCCTAATTACTGTATGTACAAGTGCAATGGACATTTCAAGTTTTAAAACCGATGTTTTAATGCATTATAAAACTTAGAGATATTAAAAAATATACATCCGAGTAACCGAGTACCGATTTTAGTATTTTAGTATTCGATTTTAGTATTCGATACTCGGACGTTCGATCGAGTACCCGATTAACCGGCATCCCTAATATATATATATATATATATATATATATATATATATATATATATATATATATATATATATATATATATATATATATATATATATATATATATCCAAAAAATATCGCAGTGTCCGGTTTTATATAAAGAAAATTTGAAAAATGAAAGACAACACAGAGTAAAACGTTAGCGCTTTCATTCAATCTTCAGACGTTTTTAAAATAACAATTACATTACTTGGTGACGTCTACAATACAATGACGTCATAGTTAAAATTAACGTTGTAGAGGGATATTGCCGCGTAATCTATAGAGTAATTTAACGAGGCCGAGTACAGAACGAGTACGCACGCTTTCGCGCAGCGTTTCATTTGTATTGTGACGTCATCTTTTTGCTTGGTTGACGCCATGGCGTGATAGTTTCAACTGCAGATATTCAGCGAAATTTGTTGAAAATGCGTAAAATTAATGTTATTTTGTGGAATAAATATAAATGTCTCGAAGTATAAGCTATATTTGGGCTCGGGTTGGAAACGTGAAGAGGGTTCAGCAAGCCTAGCCCTCTGTCACGTTTTCTTAACCCGCCTAAATATAGCTTAATTTATATATTTCAAGACAGTAACCATGTATTTTATATCAATGACGCTTAATATGTGATGTTATATATTTATTTATTACTTAAATATGTCTGAATGTTTTAATAATACTATTAAGATCACCATTTCCGCCTTTGTCAAATAAAAAAATAGCCATTATCTGACAAATCCGGGGAATTGGGCATGCAAAAATCAACTTTGATAAGACCCCTGGATCAAACCAGGAGGTAAAAGGTTGTTTTTATTTGACCATTTGATGCCTTTTAGCAATAACTTTAATATGTAGAACAGAAAAAGAAATCCCTAGGGCCGAAGTTTTTAAAAAATGTAAAAAATGTGCAAAATTGATACATTTCAAGCAAAATCCCATAGGGTCCTATGTTAAAAATTAACAAACTTTGAGATGACCCCCTAAACAAACGGTGTGGTAAATGTCTTATTTTTTTATCTTAAAATAATAATTATATTAGTGGAAATTCATGTAAAAAATTTCATTCAAAAATCTAGGGCAGAACAAATTAGACCCGGCCTCGTTAATTAAGAAATAAACAACGTTATTTAGTGAACATGGCGTTATGAATAGCAATTGCTCTGTTGGCATATTCCATGATGCGCACTAGCGCATCATGGAAAATATGCCAGCAGAGCAATTGCTATTCAGAACGCCATGTTCACTAAATAATCGTTGTTTGTTACTTATATTTGCATTTTACCAATTGCAAATACCCTGTATTAGCCAAGACCTTGACATTTAGCTATTGCATCAAAAATAAACATTCAGACTGTAATGTATCTTTTTAATTCACATAGATTTGTTAACAGAAGCAATGATATGTTATAAAGTAAATCCTTTAAAATGTTATTGATATGTTTTACGGTGATACCGTTCTGGCGAGCGCAGCAAGATACATTGATACATTCAGCGCAACCCCCTACCCAGAGAGAGAGAGAGAGAGGGAGAGAGAGAGAGAGAGAGAGAGAGAGAGAGAGAGAGAGAGAGAGAGAGAGAGAGAGAGAGAGAGAGAAAAGAGAGAGAGAGAGAGCCCGGTACCTGTTTGTATGTGTGTAATTTCCCACTTTTAAATTTAATGGTCTGACTATATGCAATATCTACATAATTTTTTTTACCTGTTTATTTTTTCATTTTATTCCTTTTTATTTAGTTCAAAATGTCCTATTGTTTATTTCCTCCCTACTCATATACTTACCTGCCTACTGTACATGCATGCACAATTAGTTTAAAAATGGATCGATATGACAGTAAAGTATGGCTCTTGCTAGTATATATATATAAAATCTCTATATTAAAAAAAGATTAAAAACAAATCATATGTCAATGAGGCAGGTATCGCAGACTATACTGAAATAGCCAGTACACTCTTTACAGATGTTTGATCAACCTCTAAATTTATCGCGGGAAATATAGCGCGAGTGCACTGTGACGTCAACCATGACTTCGTTCGTCTTTGTTTACGTTTCTCGACTGAATACGAAGGTATGGAAGCATGTAACAAATCTTTTCAGTCTCGCCAAAGCATATGCGGTACTCAAAACGTGTCTTCAAACTTTAAGTCACCGTAAATTACGAGTTAAAAGTCGGCCATTTTTGGCATAGCACCACGGGTGAAAACATTAGAGAGCATTATGGGACGTAGACAAAAATTTTGTTTGATGAACTGTAGGTTTAGCTCGTTCTTTTTCCCGCGCACACTGGTTCTTAGAGCTCGCTTTGCTCGCTGCGCTCGCTATAAGACATGCTTTAATATTTTAAAAATACGTCAATTTTATGGAGTTGGAGAAAAACACATGATGTATCGTATAGTGGTTTGAATCTATAACGTCATGAAAAAGTATATGACGTCACACCTTAATGACGTCATTATATACAGACAGGGCAATTGCGATTATAGAAAAATAATTGCAGTTCCTCCGTATGGACTTACAGAAGGAAAGAACATTGCATATGCAAATATTGAAATATATACACAATTTCATTGAATTATGCTATAGATTACGCGGCAATATCCCTCTACAACGTTAACTTTAACTATGATGTCATTGTATTGTAGACGTCACCAAGTAACGTAATTGTTATTTTAAAAACGTTTGAAGATTGAATGAAAGTGCTAACGTTTTACTCTGTGTTGTCTTTCATTTTTCAAATTTTCTTGATATATATATATATATATATATATATATATATATATATATATATATATATATATATATATATATATAATACAAATATTGAATGGGGTTGAGGGCAACATTGATTATATTAGCCCCCGAGGGACGAAATATTGCCCGACGCGAAGGGGGCTAATATAATCAATGATGCCCGAAAACACAGTCAACATTTGTTTTGTTATATGAAGAAACAAACAAAAATTTAAGAAATCAATTGAAAACTCGCCGTAATTTTCTCAGCTCAACAAAGAATTCACGAATTCAATTTTGTGCAAAGTTCATTTCCAAAATATTCTCAGCATAAAACGGTCACTGGTGATATTCCCCCGACCGGAAGAATTAAAATACAGATGTTCTACCTGATTTTACTTCACAGTAATTCGCAAATCCTTATATCCGTTATGATAGCAAACCGTCGCATTGCGCGTCCGTTGTTTACTTGCCTTGACTGACTGTCTATTATGACGTCACCTTGTTTTGGAGTCGCGAAGAGTTATTTACGTCATCGTTTACGAATCAACAAATCAGAGGCGATTATTTGAAATAGAGGGAATGTTCTCTAGATATTATTCCTAGCCAGTCAATATTATACAAATATTGACTGGGGTTGAGGGCAACATTGATTATATTAGCCCCCGAGGGACGAAATATTGCCCGACGCGAAGCGGAGGGCAATATTTTCGTCCCAAGGGGGCTAATATAATCAATGTTGCCCGAAAACACAGTCAACATTTGTTTTCTTATATGAAGAAACAATATCTAAAAAATATTGACCGTGAAAACTGTCGCTCAGTGAAATCGGTCGCTCTACAATAAAACATATAGTGAAAAGAGCGACTGTATTCCCTGGCTTATGCGCATGCGTAGGGAATATTGTCGCGTGAATATGTGACGGGCTCCAGTTGATTTTAAACCCAATATATTTGAGTCCTGTCCGGCAAAAACATTAAGTAGGCAAAGTGTAGAGTCAAAATGGATTTATTTGAATTATGATTATGAATTATGAATTATGTTATAATCTGATAAATGTCGGTATTATAATTTTTGGGGCATATATATATATATATATATATATATATATATATATATATATATATATATATATATATATATATATATATATATATATATATATATATGTATTTATGCCCCCCCCCCAAAAAAATATATATATATATATATATATATATATATATATATATATATATATATATATATATATATATATATATATATATATATATATAATTTCCCAATACAACAAAAAATAAATCGGCACAGTTTTAAATAATTTAAAAATAATAAATATCCAGAATAAAATCACAAATTGATCCTATTAACCGCAAACGTTTTCGCCATTCCTGGCTCTTCAGGCAGTTATGTACCTGTACATAACTGCCTGAAGAGCCAGGCATGGCGAAAACGTTTGCGGTTAATAGGATCAATTTGTGATTTTATTCTGGATATTTATTATTTTTAAATTATATATATATATATATATATATATATATATATATATATATATATATATATATATATATATATATATATATATATATATTACACACACGAAATTTAAAATCTAAACCCGTAATGTTAAAAAATAACAATTTACCATAACAACTGTGTAGGTGTAGACTTGTAAAGCAGTAACTTAGGTACCAGATCAGAGGTCCACAGGTGTAACACCTCTATATGTTCTTTATTCAAATCCAGTATCCAACGAACATTCGCTTCCCAGGTGTATGTAATAAATCAAACGGGCATATATAATGTACATTATACACATCTCCACTGCACTGACTTCCTCTCCAAGCTCCTCTGCTTCACACATCTCCACTGCACTGACTTCCTCTCCATGCTCCTCTGCTTTACGCATCTCAAGTGCACTAACTTCTTCTCCACGCTCCTCTGCTTCACGCATCTCCACTACACTGACTTCCTCTCCACGCTCCTCTGCTGCACGCATCTCCACTGCACTGACTTCCTCTTCACGCTCCTTTGCTGCACGCATCTCCACTACACTGACTTCCTATCCACGCTCCTCTGCTTCACGCATCTCTACTGCACTGACTTCCTCTCCACTCCTCTCTGCTGCACGCATCTCCACTGCACTGACTTCCTCTTCACTCTCCTCTGCTTCACACATCTCCACTACACTGACTTCCTGGATTTTCAACATTACCTCATCAGCACAAAATCAAGGATACTAAAACATAATGTTGCCTGTTCATTTTGGGGTACTGGCTACAACGGCAAAGGCCAAAATAAACAAGGCAAACTTTTTATGCAGTTTCGTCAGACCATGGCTAATCAACACAGTGCTCATTCACCAGTTGCTACAGCATCAACAGTGATCCCTAGCCAGCTTGTCACCGCTCAATCTTTTGTCTGCAATTTACCTATTCAATTCTCTGCTCTCACTTCTTCAAATGTCACCGTCCCTTCATCTGAACGCACTTCTTCATCTTATTAACTTACAATTATCAAGGCATGTAGCAACAAGGGAGGTGGTGCTGGGTCCCAACTTATATTGGAAGGCGATACATTTATTTAAATTCAAATTTAGAAAAAGAAAATTTGAACGGAACGAACTGAACCCCAGGATTCTTTTGAAGCAGGGGGCAAAAAAGTAAAGAAAACTTTTACAAAATATGAGGCAGTATCTCATGAATATTCCTTCTTCCCCCCCCCCCCCCCCCAAAATGGATGTATTCTTTTTTTTAAGTATAACTAAATTTTATGTACAAATTCAGTACATATACAGTACATGTTTGATGTTTTAGGCCAGAGAATATTTGGATGGGATATTTTTATTTCTCTGTTTATAGCTCGTTCACAGAGCTGAATGAATTACATGTATAATTGGGGAAAATGTGACCAATACAATTACGAATTCTAAACTTAGTTATAATCGTTTGAAACTTATAACATATCAAATGTTTAAAATTGAATAACGCTTTTCTTTTCTGAGGGAGCAGATATGGGAAAAAAAATTTAAAAAAACCCCAATAAATTTGATTCAAGACAATATATCCCTATATTGAGATCATACCAATTACTAGAAGATTATTCACTTGATCCCCTTTTTGTGTTATAACAAAATGCTCTGGTTTACATTTTTAGGATTTCTTAAATATATGGATCCATTTAAAATTGCCTTATCCTGTTATCCAAATTTAAAAACAGAAAACCTTTTCTGAAAGTTTAGAAACCCTGGCAATTTATCATGCACTGTATGAAAAAACTTCAATGATCTGTGATGAAGAAAAATAACTCTTGCTGACAGAAGCAATTTTTGTTGCAAACTTATAAAACAAAGTGCTACTTTGAACTAAAATGCAGCGCTTCAATATGTTTTGTAATATGAATTGAAAATGTATATAGCTATATATTATTTTCATATACATTTTATACTTTTAATTTTATACTGCCATGGTAAATTTTGCTTTCTCTAATCACCGTATCTAGTTTTCTTCATATTATGATTAGACACATTATCA